>NC_143018.1:116031353-116154831 GCF_055824585.1 Amblyomma mixtum
TTAGCCACGCGCAAGCATTTTACACATTGCCTTATTTTCCCCTTCAGCATCCCTTGGTTTTCAAAACACTCTTCCTAGGCTTGAAACACACAAGGTTAAGACAATGCTACACCAAAATTCTCTAAGCTACCATAACCTGTGTTAGAGAAAGTCTGGCGTTTGAGGAAAACTTCAGGCACTCACCGCGCCGAGGTAGCTGATGTCGGTCGATCCCATAGCTGCCATCCAATGTTGCGACTTTGGGCATCCCACCGCTGCCACCAATGTTGTGACTTTGGGCATCCCACCGCTGCCACCAATGTTGTGCCATAGAGGTAGTCCCGTAGCGCTCGCCACCCGTTTCGTGACTGAGCGCTGCCAGCTCTCTTGGCGGTAGCGAAGACTCCGAGTCCGGCGTCGGTGAGATCAAGAAAAACGCTTTATACATTATGTACAGGGCATAACATAGTACAACATCGGCACGGGGGCCGAGAGCTACACAACGCGATTGTTCTCGCACATCGACGATCAGCGAAACACCAACGCGTCACACCGTCGGACTCCATCCGTGAGCAGCACTCGACTCACGGTGGGTCGGTCACTCGGTCACTCCGGTAGTTGTAGCTGCTGCCCAAGCGGCAGCGGTGGGGCTTATATAGCCTGAGGAACGGCGGCCCCTCAGAACTGGCCAATCCAAAGGCAGCACTCGACGGCAGTCCGAAAGGACCAACCAGCGACCGTGCCGGCCACCCGCTTCAAATTTTGCCGCGCGCGGTAACGCCCTGGGGAAAGGGAAACTGGCGTCTCGTAGTCTGGCACCCAGCGACGTGTCCAGGCACGCTGCTCGTCGATGCTTCTCCTTAAAACTCTGCTGACTTACGGCGCAGCATCGTGGCTTGTAGGGCGCGTTGCCTTGCGGCGCAGCACCAGAGCTTGTCAAAGGGACGTTCGCAGCAGAAAGTTTGCGGCCTGCAGATTTGGAATCCGGGCGGGTTTCCCGGCATAACAGCATCGAGGAAAGGCGTCGTGGCCATGGAGGGGTGCGTCAGGACATCGGCTAGTTTAGAGGTACGTGGGCTCAAGAATCGTCGGTACGGCTACGGAATTCGGCGTTGGTTGAGAACAGTCTTGTGGCGATGGAGGATCTTGTATACTTTGTCGTTGAGCAGCCGCACCTCCAGAGGCTGCTGGATCTAGTTTCCCCTGCGGGGACTCTGAGACTGGCCTCGCCCTGGGGAACTGTAGTGACGCGGCGATGGAGATCGAGAGAAACGGCGCTGTATGGAGGAGTCCGCTTGCGAGATGTAGTCCGCGATCTCCTGCGGTCGTTTTCCATACATCGGACGATGACAACCGACGGGGAATCCTTGAAGGCGCATCTCCCTGTATGAGCAGCGACGATAAACATGTCCAGCCTCACCGCAGTGGTAGCACAGTGGCTGATGGTCTGGCGCTCTCCAGACATCCGTTCTCCGGCGTCCTAGCCGCTGTGGAGAATTCGGCTGGGGAGATGGAGTTCGTGCAGCGGCGGGGGCAGGTGTGTCGTAACGTCGGTTCGGCTGCGGTGGAATAAAACGGCGTGTGACGGCGGCATAGCTGAGATTCGGTGGCTGAGGCTGCACAGGGCCGGCAACAGGTATTGGTGTACAAGTGCCTAGAGCTTGCTGGACCTCCTCACGGACAACGTGAGCAAGAGTGCTAGGCGGAGGTTTTTCCTTGTACGGAAAGAGCTTTGCCAGTTCTTCCCTCACAATACATCGTATCATCTCACGTAAGGAGTCTGCCGACTTCACCGTGGCGTCCTCCACAGTGGCCGTGAGCATCGACGCTGTTGTTCGATCGTACTGCCGGGCCATCATGTCCAAAGACTTTTCGATGGTGCTCGCCTCCTTTACGAAGTCAGCTACCGTGACTGGAGGACTTCGAACCAGGCCGGCGAACAGCTGCTCCTTGACACCTTTCATAAGGAAGCTCACCTTCCTCTCCTCCGACATGTTTGGGTCCGCACGCCGGAAGAGCCTCTTCATTTCCTCCACATACACCGTCACACTCTCGCTGGGGAGTTGATGTCTGGCTTTTAAAAGCAGGTCGGCCTTCTCCCTGCACGACGTGCTGTCCTTGAAGGTTTGGAGGAACTCTGTCTTGAACGTATCCCACGTTCCAAGGCCAGATTCATTGTTCAGAAACCAGGTCCTCGCGTAGTCTTCAAGGGCGAAATAAACATGCCGCATCTTGCAGTCAGCGCCCCAACCATTGTAGATGGCCACCCGGTCATACTGGTCCAGCCAGTCTTCGGCGTCCTCGTGTGGTTGACCGCGAAAATAGGGTGGCTCTCGCTGGTGGTGGAGCAAGACCGGCGACACTGTAGCTGGAGGATTCATCGTTGTAGGACCTGCCCTCCGTAAACAATGGGAAACATGGAGCAGTCCAAATTCGGCAGGTAAGCCCTGTAATCGGCGACTGCCCTGGTGGACTGGCGTGTCAACCTTCGGTATTTGTAAGGGGCTCGAATTGCTGCTTGAAGGGGGTGTGCGGTGCATTAACGACGTACCCCGCACCTCCACCAGATGTCACGTTGGTAATCAGCGGCTGAGGGTCCACAGCGGGTCAACAGACGTGCGCTTCCAGATCACTTTCACTTTCACACACACACTTCCTCTTCTTCTTGAGAGGCGCTTCCGTCTGCACGAGCGCTGGCGTCAGTATGGCAGTGCTCTCCGCAGCACTTCCAATAAGTGCCTTAAGGCGGACGAGAATGCAAACGCAATTAATTTAATAGGACTTTTTTTTTAGTTGTTATTCCCATAGAACCCTTTCCTCCAAATAAGGTTGGTATTAGAGCTTTTAATTGTTGACCTCGATTTCAAGCAAGGCTGTTTAAATAACTAAGCTAGCATATGCGACTTGAATTAAATATTAGTCATGCTGACCTTGTCCTTAAAAACAAACAAATGTTACTATTGAATTCAGCCTTAACTTTTGCATACATTGCCAGGTCGCTGATGTTTTCAAGTGCCGGTAGTTACAAACAACAGGCTCATTTAGAAAACCGGATTACAGGTATTAAGGCAGCTCAGTCACGCACAGAAAAATATTGTGCTCAGTCTTAGAGTATATTAGACCACGAATCTGTTACTTCAACGCTTGACGGTATCCTCAGAAAAGCGATGTTTCTTAAGGTGCAAGCACTGCTTTTGAGTTCTTTACCCATTACATGGCCGTTGGTTCTTAGGCATATCCTTACTTACTTGTGCTAAATAGCGGAGGAGGCATTATTCGAGAGGTCATCGCTGCTCCGTTTTGCATCGCTCATTCTCCCTGGTCAGGTTTGGTGCGTGTGTGCTGCCATGGGCAAACATATCTTTGGTCCACGACGAGCCGCTGCGCCTTCAGAATCTCTGAAATGCGATGGTGCTTCCCAGCCTAATGAATAACTGCTACATGCTCTGACTCCTATAGACGCGAGAACACCACTGAAACGCGGGCGTAACCTGTCGATTATTGAGTGGAACCTTGTTACTCTGGTCGGCACGCAGCACTTCAATAGATACCAAGGACTTCAGGCCGGCAGTTCAAGGATCTATTTCTGAAGAAACCTCAAAAGCAACGCTGCCTTTGCCGGAAAGAGGACGTTCCTTAGCTCGCCGTCTGCTCCTACTTCAGTTCGTGAAATGAAATCGTCTTTGGAACCGTCTGCGTGGCGTGGCTCTCCCGCATCCTCCTTGCTTCGTCGAGAAGAATCCATGGCCAGCTTCATCGGCGAGGACGCAGGTAAGTAAGAGATCAATATTGACCTGCTGCTAGCTTGAACGCAGGCCTGCAGGGCATAGAAAAGAGGTCACATTTTTTTGCGAGCAGCACATTTGGCGCCATCATTTTTTGTTCAGTTATGTTGCCAGACCATGCAGTTGGAAAGCGAGGAGAACGTTTTCCTCTCTCTGTACCTGTAACGACGACGACGTTGGAGCTAGGTCTACTGGGAGCTGGATTTTCATGTGCCTGTGCTATCCGTGCAGCCTATGCCACATAGGAAACTCCATATTATATTTTCTTTGTTGTGCCGGGTAACTCCCTACTGTTACATCTTCTTCACTGAGGTTTAAATTTTGGCTGCAGAAAAATGGTGCCCAAAGGGGTTTCTTTTCCGGCGGAAACAACAACGCCCATTGTCGTAAACTCGCGACCTGGGCGCATTCTGTGGCCCTTGGCATCGTAATCAAGAGAAAATGGACGACAACGTCCTCGTCCTGATGGCTACACAAATGTGAACAGCTCGAAATAAAAAACGACGGAAACGCAGGTGGTGGTGTGACACATTTATTGGAACATCCTTTCTATTAGGCGCTCAGAACGTCCTGGGCCAAGCCGACGAGGGCACGATGGAGCTTCAGATCCATGGAGGCGAGCCAGATGGGCCACGGTGGGGGTGGGGGGAACGGATAGGCGGGGGACTGGAAGGCTGCGTGGCACTGTGTAAGGCAGAGTATGTCTGCATATGTGTGTGGACAGTTCGGGCACTGAGGTGTGGAAGTGTACCGGTATAGATAAAGTTTGGCTGGTCTATGTAGGTGATTAAACTGTATTCGGCGAACAATGCGAGATTCGCGGATCCATAAGGATGAGTGTGGTGGTGGTAAATCAGCTAAGTCCAATTTTTGCTGCGCGTAGTATTCGTCGACAGTGCGTCTGTAAGCCCTGACCGCCTGCTCCGTCGCTGGGCTCGTCCATGGGATCCCCGGCGCCCGGTTTATAGTTTCGCAGGCAAGCTGGTGAGCCAGCTCATTGCCGGGGATGCCCATGTGACCAGGGATGCACCGAAGGGTCACCGGTCGTAGGCTTAATGCCAAGATGGTGGCATCTAAGGGCGATCGGGTAGAGAAAGGGAAAAAGACGACGAAAACGCAGGTGGTGGCGTAACGCAGGAGAGCGATTGAGGATCCTTGATTTCTCACGCCAGTCTAAAAAAAATCAGTTGCTCATAACGAATATGTTGCTCAAGTAAAAGAAATGTTCGTCCTCACCGTGTTGCGACAACGCATAGTGACAACATCCCGCTATTATACCCCCTCCAGCCATCGTGGCCCTTATATAAATCTGTTGTTCTAACTGTTGAGACGTCGCTAGGGAAGCATGACGAAGCAGTAACACAGCTTTTGATATGCCACATGGGATATTTTCAACAGACTGGTTCGTTTGCATAGCAGCACTGTTTCACTAGCGCTTGAGCCACACCTTAAACATGCCTGTAAGGGATCGGTAGTGTACGCGTCCTCATCGGAACGCGGCTTGGGGCGCTCGAAACGAAAGCGTCTCCTTTCTTGGAACGCGGCCGCTCGGGAATGAGCCGGGAAGTACGGGTGTCCCCCGGCCCGCGGTACCGATTCGCGCACGTGCTGGCACGAATGTGTATTTGTGTTTGTTTCTACTTTTATTTTGCAATGGAAAGGGCGTTTTGCCCTACGGAAGCTGGAGGGCTGGCCATGCTCTCGGTAAACCAATCATGTGAGCAGTGTAACATGATTGGTTGCTACCAAATGTGGGCCGGGCCTTTATGTCTTTAAAACCTAAGGAGAGATGCTACGCATCTTCGGCTACGCCGAGTAGGGGCCTCCCCTAGTGTTAGCCAGTTCCACCTTTTTATTTTTGTGTATCTCTTTGCAGTTTAATTTGTCTCTAGTGCCTGAACTTGTATGCAATGTAAATATCTGTACATAAACTTCAAGTATTCGCCTTACCCCTGCATCTTAACTCATCACAAGACCGTCTCTGACGGGGCACCTCTGGTGCGAAGAAGACCTTCAGTCTTCTGTTCTACAAACCGTCTCTGGCGGCGCTCCTCTGGTGCAAGGAAAGATAAAGAACCTGAAATTTACTATGCCAATATTTTATTGCTCTCACTTCATGCGCTAATATAGCCGCTAAGTGCGCCGATGCAGTGTAAGCGATAATAACGTTGCTTTCACATGACGTGCAATATAGAATAGAATATATGCAGACACTGAGCGATTTCATAAATGTTATCATCACTTCTAGGTATGACTACAATCTAAGAGAAAGTAAGTCTTCATTATCATGGAAGTACAGGCGAGCAGCCGTCACTTTAGCCCATTATCGTACCTTAAGAATTACATGAATTTCGTAATTTGCGTTTTAGATAGAAGTCATATAAAACCTTTTAGTCAGAGAGCGCTCAGGAGCTCGTGTAGCAGAAAAGCATGCGTCGGCATTGCACCACGAGAATTTACAAGTAAGAAAGCATTGTGGAATTACAGTGAATCGAAATCAAATCTTACAGTCTGGAAGGCGAGTCTTTGGTTGAGTCGTTGAGAGGCGAGTCGTTGGAGGGTCAGTGGTTCGAACTAAACAAAAATTGGACCTAGGGAATGGATTGGGGTTTTTGACTTCGAAAATTGTCTCTGTGTACTGATGAGTACCTGAGTAATTATGAGTATGCGAATTTTGAAACGAGACCCGATAGCAATCGCGTTCAACACTATGAAGCATTCCACTTAATTGCCATGACGGATGGATGGATGGATGGATGGATGGATGGATGGATGGACGGACGGACGGACGGACGGGAGCACCCCCATTGAAACGGGGTGGTGGCATTTTCCACCATGGTTAGTTTTTTCTTTATTTATGTTTACTGTGTTGTTAATTAACGTGTTAAATATGTTGTTAATGTTGCTCATGAGCTGAAGATTACTCTTGAATATTCATATTTTTTAGCTGTTTTAGTTCATGTGAACCAATGCGGTACTTATGCCTCAGGAACATCACCGTGCTATAGTCATGCACACTGGTTTTACTGGGTTTCGTGACATTTGTCATTATTTGCACCAATTCATATTTTTTTTGTAAATTGTTGTTAAGAGCTAACTGCTCTCTTCGAGATTCCATCGTTATATTCGAGGCTGTCGCCTGGAGACAACCTTAGCGGAACTGTTATTTAGGATGGCAAATCATTAATATAAAATATAAGCGAGGCCACAATACACTGCCACGAGATATGTTTACCATGGTGATGGCTCAATATTATGACAGGCATCATGTCTCGTTGCCTACAACTGGTCACTCGATGGAAATCTTAGAAGGAAATGTGTCGTTTGGAACAGGCAGTACTGGAGTTCAATTGAGTACTGTTCCGGAGCTGCGAAACTGATTTGCAGAAAAACATGAAAATGTGATGGGTGTTCAGTTTCGCACATCACAGGACCTCACACAAATGTACAGGACAAGCATTTATTGGAGTATTGTCTCAGATTTGTGTGTTTTTGACTGGTTCTTGTTATTTTCTTCCTGAGTTGCATATCACTGCATTATTTATGAGAAGGATCATTGTTGATGTTCATGTGTCTACGCACGTGTTTGGCTGTCCAAACGTGTTGCTAAAAATTGAACAAGCTGCCTGCTGTGCGCATGCGCAGGCAATGTGGAGACCGTTACGCCGAGGAGGGACCGCCAGGCATCAAGCGAGAAAATGTAAGATCTTCAAGCGTCCATCCTTTCTCTTTGACACCTGTGACTATACATCTCCTTCCCGCTGCGTCTCTCCCTGAAGCAAGATATTTGGGTGCAGTAATGCTTCGCAGGGCCGATGCCACTCGGTAGGCCTAATGTTATAAGGGAGTAATTACTCATTGGCATCCACCCAAGCGCAGCCATACGGCTACAAAGGAAAGCTATACAGCTTTCTCAGCTAATGTTGTAAACAACAGCAGAGATTAAGAATTTAAAACTACACTTTAGACCTTATGTGAGTGGTTCCGTAAAAACCACAGAATTGTAGGCAGACATTTGAGACGTTCTTTTTTCTTTTATCAACCTAGGAAAAAATGCGAAGATATATTATTTTCATACCTTCATATAAAAGTGTGCCAACAGACCCTTTCAATATAAAGATGAGCACAAGTATGCCAATACCTAAAGGAGAGAACTTTTGGTTGACATCTCATTACGGATTCGGGGACGTACAGAACTGAGAGCCAAGACGAGCAGGAATTGAGTGCTACAAAGACATTTTGTACAAAATGCTACAAAATCTAGCTTTGCAGTAGAAACACGTTAGCAAAATTAGCATGTTTTAAAGGGACACGGTTAGATCTATCGCTTGCATGTTTTTTAGATCTTGTTGCCGTAGACTTCTCTCATCAAACATTAGAAAAAGGGGCTACCTGATTACACCATTTTAGCAGTGATCTTTGTTCTTTTTACTCAACAAAATTTAATAACACAATTTCTGTGCTAGAGTTTTAAGCTTTTTTTCTATTGAGGACTAGATTTGGGGCCCCTTTTCTCCACGGAGAACTTCAATTTATTCTCCACTGGTTTACAGTTCAGAAAAATACCTTACATTGGGGCGCAAAGCAGTCGCGGGGTGTATATTCGCTCTTTATGTTCATATATAAGTTTGCACTTTCATCGTTAATAGATGCCCCGTCGTCCGTAGTAACCTTTCAGATGTTGAGTCAGGTTGCTTTGCTCGGCAGCCCAATGTATTTCGGGTTTAGCTTGTGCATATCCACCGCGGTGGATCTCGGCCACTCAAATGCAGGATGTCTCCGCTCATCATCGGGGCCTTGGGAGTAATCCTGCTCTTGACGGCCTTCGTGCTTGTCCCTCCGCTTCTGTGGAGCAAGGACGCCCTGGCTACTGCTTCTAGTGCCGCCACGCTGTATGACGTATTCGTGGCGTCCTCCAAAGTCATCAACGTTACTGGACATCACACCACAGCCTCGGCTAAGAGCACTGTGTCGACGAAGTCTACATTTGGAACAACGACCTCTATGGACAAAAGCACAACTTTGGTTCCAACGGTAAGCGTGGCGTCGGTTTCTACAACTGCAGTGCAGCGCTTGCTAATCGTCACACGTATGTGTCTCCTCCCTCATCTTTTGCCTCTATGTTTGCGCTAATTTGACTATATTAGCAACGGTGTCTGAAAACACTGCGGGGAGCAATTTTTTAAATACGTCCAATAGCGCTGCTCTCCTGGCCACGCCTTTGACGAAATCTGAAGATTACTAACTTAAATCAGAAATGGCACAAGCGCTATGGCATTTTTTCCGGGTCTATAATTAAGCCTGAAGCCTAGACGCATAGCGCGTCCTGTTCATTTAGCACCGTGAACTCCCGCCACAGATGCATGATACTCCAAGGGAACCATATATGCCTTCCAAAATTAATTGCTCAACGGCAAGTGGACCGTTGTCTCCCGAAGCCAGCAGGCCGAGAGTGTAAGCCTGCATGGTTTTAGACAAACACTGCGGATGTTAGCTGGGAGGGGAGAGCATAGCCCGTATTTGGTGGTTCGGTTATTCGACCTGGGAAGAGGATGCTGCAGCGTTCCGTGAGGATCGCACCTGAGAGCGGCAACTGCTATCTCGCGCACACTAATTCTAATTCAGCCAGAAGAATGCGCGATAAATGCAAGCACGACCGACGATTGGTGGTGCTGCACGATACTTTGCTACCAATACTGCATTTCGCAGCTTACAAAGTGTAAACGGTGGCAATGTTTTGCTTCAGGATATTACCCCGAGCTTATCAACCACCGAGGCCCCAGCCACAACCGAAGTCCCAGTCACTGTCAACACAGCACCGAGTTCTTCGCCGGTAAGCGGCTATGCTCGTCGCCTGACAAAAGGCCTTGCTAATTGTCTCTGGAAAACAGAAATGTCCAGCCTTACCTCTGCTCGAGATATCGAAAATTCTCAGATTTCGCTACCTCCTGCGGACTGACAGCATCACTGATCCACCTCTATTCGTTATGCCGACACCAAGTCCCACAGGGACCAGATATCAAGACTACATTACAATAGATCACTTGTTCTATCTAGCTAGAACATGAAAACAGTATTTTATTGCGAAAGCAATATTGCTAGCACTTTTCTGCCGCCGGCGCAGGTCGTTCCTTCGCTGTCACGTGACACGACCACGTGACAGCGTGATGTCACGACCAGAGGAGAGCAGGAGCCCCAATTCGCCTCTTCGGCCGTAGTCGTTCCTTCGCTCGGCGCGGCGGCTACCACGTGACGGCCTCCTCGGCCCGCCGCGTGAGGGCGCTCGCTAGGAGAGGATAAACGAGGCGCCGCAGGCGCGCTCCGCTTAGTCATGTCTGAGGAGTTGCAGAAGGCGTCGCTGGAGCGACGTGCTGCGCGCAAACGCCGGCCCCGTGCCGAGGAGACAGATGAAGAAAAGCAAGAGCGGTTGGCTAAGCAACGCGCCTGTGCCGCAGAATGGCGAGCCCGGCGGCGTTCTACAAGTTCCCTTTCTTTTGAGTCGCAACAACAAGGCATCCCGCCGAACGGGTGGTGGCGGTCCTCCCTTCCTACGGTGCGGTTAGGGTGTCCACCGAGATGACAGAGAATTACTGCGCCACTTCCTTTCCTCAAAAAGCTGGTAGCCACGCGTGACCTGTAGACGCGGCGCACTGCGTTCCTTCAGTTGGAGGCGCTGCGCACTTTCGCAACCCACCAGGCTTAACCGAAACTAAGCCCCCGCCAATTTTTTCCATTGATTATCGACAGAAAGTGACCATGTGAAACGGCGAAGTGGTGATATATTTGAGTTTTCTTAGATAGCCCTGCCAGGTGAATGTAACCTCTAGTTTTTTTTTTATGCGAAGCATATTACTAGAGCTACACTACAGCCCGTCGAGCGCGGCGGTGGAGCTACCATTGACCTTTAGCGTGACCACGTGACACCACGTGACAACATGACGTCACAGCAGAGGAGAGATGGGCTACCGGCTCGCGCGGTCGGCCGCGGCGGTGGAGGCTCCACATCAGAGGCGCGGCGGCTGACCACGTGACAACATGACGTCACAGCAGAAGAGAGATGGGCTGCAGGCTCGCGCGGTCGGCCGCGGCGGTGGAGGCTCCACATCAGAGGCGCTGCAGCTGACCACGTGACGCTACAGCAGCGGTATAAAGCTGAGCTTGCCTCGCTCTCCGGGCACTTACGAGGCGGCCAGGTGTTGGAATGCCGCTTAGAAGCAGGGCTGATTTGAACGAGAAGCGAAAGCTTCAGCGTTTCCAATGTGTTTCCAATGTACTTTCCATGGGTGCCAAGAATGCTGTTGTAGCCGGTGCTGGGGCAGCGGTTGTACACTCTGCATTGAATTCACCGATGATCCCGTATATAGCTGCCACGGCAATCCTTGCTACACTTCTAGTGGTTGTATTAAAATGACCAAGTATTCAACCAAGGAAAGCCATGTATTACCAAGCCTAGCCATCAATATGCTTCGCATCTTACTAGGCTTAACCTTAGCTAAGCCTCAGCCATTGTTTTTGTATCTTAAGACCAAGAGCAATAAACCTGTAACATACGAGTAGTGTTTGTAGAAATTAATGAGCGCACTTAATACTACTTGCGTGCTTTGAATGCGAAAGCATTGTTTCTGATTTATATTTCTCAATTTATATTTTTTTCTTCGTTTCTTATGACACACCCACTCGTTAGCATACAGACTTAAGGCAACGCATGTACTAAGTTAATCTTCCTTCGCCAAGAAGCAAGGCGACCTTAACGCGGTGGCTATAAAGGCATCGCTTTCCAGAAAATCCGGTGTCGCGTTGTCAGTGCCGGCGTTGTAAGCGAAAAATCACGGGCATGGCTCTGGCAGGTGGTCAGCAGAGAGGCGCCTAAGATGCAGGTGGGCCACCTGGGTCACGTCACGTTGTGGCGCCATCACAACCTGCCCACCGGCTTTTGAGGTTGAGGTTGAAGTTCTTGCAGCTACTGGTGGAGTCAGCCTTGCTGAATGTGCCGGCAATTCGGATTTTGACCATACTGACTACCGTGGCAGGTGGCAGTTACATTAATGATTGGTCGCTCGGGAAGAGCAACCTTGGTCGCACGAGGCCCAGTGTGGGAGCACCTGCCAATGGCGCATCGCATAAACGATGCACCTCTGTGCCAGGAGAGGTGCGAGGACTCCCAGGGATCGATTATTGTATACTTGAGAATGACCTTCTGCTTATATGGGAGTTAGCCCAGTACTTTATTGAGACATACTCTAATGGTGAGGCTTCAGTGTGCCCTCCAACTTTGTGACCTATGAGTTGCGTGGTCGCTTTGAAACATCGAAATCCTGGGTTCAGTTCTCCGCAGCTGGATAATAAATCATTTTTTGATACCGCGTTAACGTCACCTTGGATTTTTAGGACAACTGCTGCTGGTCAATGCCGACGCCAGGTATCGTTCTGGGTCAACCGTATAATACTTTCACTTTAAAAACAGAAATGCTGGTATGTTGAAAATCAATGCCGGTAAGGGAGATTAAACTAACAATTGTAAGCGAAGCAACCTTAATGCTAACTTTGTGACCCTTGTAAAATTGCTTTAACTATTTATATATACTGCCATGCCGCGAAGGCATAAGTACAGAATGCTATAATTGAGACTCTTCAATGTAGAGCCACAACTTATGTTCCATTTTAGTTGGCGTGATGGCAGCGTGACCGCCTCATGAGCAGAAAGCAACAAGTGGCCAACTGCAAAAAATTGGCAGAGGCTCAGCTTGATTAAGCCCGGAAATTGCGAAAGAAACTTCATCCGTTTCTTCAGCCCGCATCCGCCGTGTCTACCGCCGCTGTGCGCCGACGGTTGTTGTTGTTGTTGTGACTGGGAGAAGGATGAATAATTACGTGGAACTTTAGCGGCTAAAGTGGTGAAAGGCGAAAGCCTGAGTGCTGCATTCTGCTACGCGATTTTTCACTGCACATTTTGTTGGTGCATTCATTAGCTGCCAATTAATGACGCTTAAGCTTCGCCTTTAGGAGTTGAACGCGACAGCGTGTTGTAGCGCTGCCTTGGAACGCAACGCGTTTTGAGGAAAGGAAATGGGGCTGTAATTCTCTGACATCTCTGTGGACACCTGAGCCGCACCGTACAGGAAGGGAGGAAGTGTGAGTGAAAGAAGAAAGAGGGGGCGTAATGAAGAAAATGAAAATTGTATTTGAGGAAAAGAAATTAGCATTAACTGTCTCACATATCTCAGTAGACACTAGTCGACAATTGTATTTGAGGAAAGGAAGTTGCGCAGTAACTGTCTCACATATTTCGGTGTACACCCGTCAAAATTCGCGCGCGGTGACGTCACGACAATTTGGACCAATCTGAAACGCGGACAAATACGCCTCGCTTGTCGGTAAAATGGTTTTCGAGGAAAGGAAGTGTATCGGTCTGTCATACCTAGGTGGACACCTAAACCTCGCCGTAACGGGAAGGGAGGAAAATGGGAGTAAGCGAAGACACCGTATTCACTAGACGCACCTTTGTTCATTGCAAACCATCGAGCTGGCATGGCGGAGTGGTAGCATGCTCGACTCGCACTCCGGAGACCGGGGTTCGATTCCCAAGCTCAGCGAATTTCTTGCTCGGTTTTATTTATTTATCTCCTCTGACTAGAAAAGCTAATGAGACTAATTCGCAGCAATTAACTAAACTCAGTCAAACTTACTTGGAGCATCACTATACGATCCCTTTAATTTGTTGCATGGTTAGTAGCCAAAGTACAATTGGCCCCGTTAGAAAATCGAGCACTGTGACGTCATGACCGTGTCGACCAATTCAAAAGCGTGAGATTTCTGTCGATAGCTCCTGCTTACAACGATGAGGCATTAAAGGCTTCCGCCTTAAAAGGAAATGCACCGGCCTGCCTACTCGTTCGAGCCGAGCCACCACCTCTTCATCTGTTTCATCAGCGCGCCGGCGTTTCCTGACTGCTGCATTGCGTTGGAGCTTTGCCTTGTACACATCGTCCGACATACCGAGGTAGCTCCGCCACGGCAACTAGGAGCAACCGAGCTGCTCCCTCACCTTTATCCGCCTGGTGTGAAGTCATAGCAACGCGCGCCCTCTCGCGGCAGCTGCACAGTGCACCGTGGCTGCTCCGCCGCGCTCATGCTAACCGCGCGAGTTGGGGCCCTGTCTCTCTCGGTCTGGCGTGACGTCACCACAGGGGTCAGCTAAAGGTCAATGGTGGAAGCGCCACGACCACGCTAATGGCTCGAAAGTAAGAGCAGTGTTGCTTTCGCAATAAAATCATTTCGTAACGGGCTACCATGTCGACGCTCGCCTTTGTCATTTGCTGCATGTACTGCCTCACCTCTGTATGGGATGTCAAGACAATGGTGATGTCCTGTCCCCCCTGATACGATCGCTCAAAACAAACGCTCGAAAGTTACAGCTACGTCACATGGAAACAGTGGACAATGCCAGATTGCCGAACCAGCCCGTAATAAAAAAATGGTAATTTCTCCTCTTGGAAAGCGGCTCTGATTTAATTTCGTAGATATTGCTCAATAACATTAGAGAGTCTTTCTTTGCATGAGGATCTCTGAAATCTTGCCCCTGCTTCTATACGCTTCTGATCACATATTGGTATCCAAAGCCAATTTGTGGTTGAGGCCTTTCCCAAAGGCTGGAGGAGTTAGAGTTCCAATGCATGCATTTCTCTTAGTGGCGGGCAACGACACTGTTAGTGGCGTTGCAATTAGTTGCGCCGCGTTTTTAACCCTCAGCGCGGAAACAGCGGCAGCAAAGCACCCGCCAGTGTTGCTGAAGGGGCAGCCCTTGGCTATACAATGTAGCATACGCGCAGTTCGAAATTCATTTCATTTACTTGGGCCTATTCACAAGCAAATAGAGGGTTACGAGGTAAGAACCACTTGTTCGCAGCTTGAGTGGTCCATTTCTACCATTACAGCCGGCAAAAAATAACTTAGAAAAAATAATCAACACAACGTACTTACACTGAGGGCTGATTTAAATAATAGATTTGAAAATACACTTTACCTCCGAGGGTGTCAAGGTATGGATATCAATTAAAGTGGTTGTTTGGGCTTCTTGGTCAGTGTCACAAAGTTCGTGCATGCCTTGTGTTTCATTTTCATTTGCGGGCGAGGTGGCCATGGTGCTGGTTGCTCGCAGGCATGTCGCGGCCAAGCAAACGATGATTTTGCGTCCCCCCCCCCTCCCACGTGGACGGGAGGTCAAGGCCACTCCGTCCCTTCCTAGTATTATCGCCAGGTAGCGAGCGCTTGGACGTTGTGGGGACGGGAAGCGGTCGGTTGAATGCCCTGGCAACCTTCCCGACCTTCGCAAGGTGGCCTTGCTCCCCCTTAGGACCGTAGCCTTCCCTCGCGTCCCTTCTCAGTTTCTTCGTGCTTGTTTTCCTCCCTTTTCTACACCTGCAAATCGTTGGCGCACTGGGCCTTGAGGATTCGTTTGTTTGTTTTTGTTTGCCACGAGGACGCGGCGGCGGCAAAGCCGCGAGCCGGGAAGTTGGCTTGGAGATTTCGGTGCGTGCAGACGTGTGTGAGGTCAGCCAAGGAAGTGGTCGGCAAGCTAGCTAAGGCGGGTGTCTGACGCGTAGAGCGCGGCGACGGCAGTCCCGAACACGCGTGGCCCAAGTTCGCCCGTATTCGCAACCCCCCCCCCCCCCCCCCCCCCCCAGCCCCGCGCGCCTCCGCAGCTCGACGCTCCCTGCGACCGGACCTCGCCACCCCGCAGCCAAGCCACCGTTTCTCCCCACTCGCTTGTACTCTTTTTCTTTGCTCTGTCGCTGTTCTAGTCCTATTCTTTGGTACATAGCTTTAATCGTGTAACGTTGCTGTATAGCTTTCGCCTTAATGTTTTCTTTTTCCTGTTTGTAGTTGTTTGTGTTCGATTCTGTGTTTATTCGTGTCGCGTCTCTGTACTGCCGGTGTTTTTCTGGGTTTGTTATGTACCCTTTTGGTTGTGGTACTTCGCCCAAGTAAAGGGGGTTCTTAAGAAACTTGCCAACGCCTCATGCCTCCGGTCAACGGTTAATAAGGCATGGCCCCTATCGCCGGTCAGCAGTCGAACCTCATCTTTTGCAGCGGGGTGGAGAAGTTTGTCGCTCCTCCCCCTCCAAATTTGCGGAGAGTGCAGTGGTGGGCCGGTTGGCCCGAATAATTATAATTTCGTCGCCAACCAAACATCAAGCGGCCCACGATATCGTGACAAACAGATCATGGTTAAAGAATGCAGCGCGAAAAGGCAACGACAAACGAAGAAGTGGAGAGGAGTGGCGCTTCTTTGTTTGTACTTGTCTTTTCGCGCTGCATTCTTTAACCATGGGTACCAATGGCGGCTTTAGGGAAGTAATTTAACATTCTAACAATTTTTGGCGGTAATTGGCTCTCGAAATAGAGATTAACCATTCTTCCTAGCGGTACATATATTTCGGTGTGTCCTGTTCTAGGCTGGCTATATTTGTTACTAAGTTTGGGAATTTTAGCAAGAAGTAGTAGGTACATGAGATATGTAAAAGATTTCTTTGTAGAGATGATTAATATTCGGTATGTTGCACTGGAAAAAAAACCTTCGGTGTATGAGTGTATAGTATACGCTTCAGTTGCTCGTAACATTTTTTTTGCATCAATAAATTTTAGACACATTAGTAGCTGATCTGCCACAGAAAAGATGGGAATTATTTACATGTGAGGGAAAGAGTGCAACACCAAGGAACAGTTAAGCTGACTTTGGAAGGAGACACCAATTTCGTTTCGGTATCCTATTTTTATTTTGGCAGGCTGCTAACTATACGCCCACTGCAGGGCAAATGCCTTTCTCAAATCTCTCCAATTAAACCTGTTCATTGCCAGTTGCGGCCGCGGTATTCTCGCAAATTTCTTAATCTCATCCGGCCACCTAACTTTCTGCCGCACCCTGCTACGCTTGCTCCTCTTCGAATCCAATCCCTTACCCTTAAGGACCAGCGGTTATCTTGCCAACGTGTTACATGCCCTGCCCAAGCCCATTTATTCCTCTTGATTTCTACTGCAATCTCTTTAATCTACCCTTGTTCGCTCACTCACTCTGCCCACTTGCGGTCTCCGCTCATTGCACCTGTCAATTCTCTTTCCATATCTCTCTGCGTTGTCCTTATTTTAAGCTGAACCCTTTTCGTTAGCCTGTATGTTTCTGCCTGCCTCGTAGGTGAGTATCCGTAAGACGCAGCTGTTATATACTTTTCTCTTCAGGGATATACGTAAACTCCAAAAAGACCTGCGCAAAAAGACGCGGACGAAGGAAACACAGAAAAAAGAGAAACGAGCGCTGAACTGCAATTTTATTTTGAAAAAACGCAAAACCCTTACATATACCTCATAAGAGCCACCACCCATACGGAAAAAAAACTGCGAAACTAAAGCACGAGTCAATCAGCTGGATAAAACGGCACAAACAAATAGTCGAACTATACAGGGGGACAAATAACAAGCCAGCCTCAGATGGGGGAAAAAAGAAGCAGAGCGGAAAAGTTGCGCAAAACAAGTTTTTCCCCTCTTTTTTCTGCGCAAAAAAAAAACGAAAAGGTACTAACAAAAACGCGACACGAAAAACGCGCCCTTAAAAGTGAGAACAGAACGAGACAAAACGCAATATGGAAGCACTATTAACATGGAACCGGTGAAAAACACGATGTACTATCAGGGACAAAAGTGGTATACTCCACTCGGTGGGAGCCGGACCAACGGAAAATTGCGGCATATTGGCGAGCTCAAGCACGAAACATCGAAACAAGCCAAGCGACATTCCTGCTGATAATAATGGTCACGCACTAGCTGTCTCGATCCCAGACGCCGCCTATAGAAGGCGTTGAGACGCAGTTTTCCATTTGTCGGCAACCCGCCGCGTGAAGTATATCTCTTTTGTTTCCGATAGTGCATGAAAGCTAACAAGGAAGACAGTTATGAAAAAGTCGTGAAGGGTGACAAAATGCGTTAAGGACCAATGATGCACAAAATTGAGCTGCAAGCAAGCATATCATTAGAAGCGAAAAAAGACTGATGCAACAATAAAAAGGCGTAAAGGCAGAAAACTGCAGAAAAAAAACGTAACTTGCGAGCAGTGACAGCCAACAGTGAGCACACCTATACAATAAAGTATCGGGGCAATTGACAAAAAGTGACAACTGAGAAGCTGAAACTTGAATGCTACAGTGGGAAGACGTGGCAAGGAATCGCTTCTATGAACGGTTGCTGAAGAAGGTACAATCAAATAAATCCAGAGAGGAATGCAATCGCGTTCTGATTGATTGATTGATTGACTGATTGATTGACTGATTGATTGACTGATTGATTGACTGATTGATTGATTGACTGATGGATTGATTTATTGATTGATTGATTGATTGAAACCACGTTTATGTGAAAGTAAACCAGAGGGCGTACTAACACATTCACTCTTGAGATTTAAAATCTTGGCTGTTTCTATTATTTCGCGAGTCAGCTGATTGTGGAATTTCTCTAGAATCGTAGTTGCTTCAAACACAGCGGCGCACCGTTTATCTGTTCACTGTGCTTAAGCGGTTCGCTCGTCGTATTAGCTGTTCGGAAGGCGTACATGGGCCATACAGGCCGATGTGTCAACCAACGGCTAATGGAACAGAAAAGAGATTTACCCGGAACTTCACTCAGGAACCTTGCAGCCCACTGTAGGGAATGCAGGAACGAACAACTAGAGCGTGTTGAACAGTGCGCCCCTATGTTTGAAAAAAACTACGATTCTAGAGAAATACCATAATCAGCTGACTCACGAAATAATAGAAGCAGCCAAGATTTTAAATCTACAGAGTGAATGTGTTAGCACGGCCTCTGTTTTACTTCCACAGAAGGAGATTGCATTCCTGTCTGGTTTTATTTGAGTTGTACCTTCCTTCACACACCGTTCATAGAAGCCATTCCTTGCCTTGACTTCAAGTTTTTTTCAATTTCAACTTTTACCTTCTCAGTACTCAAGTTTTACCTTCTCAGTTGTCACTTATTTTCAACTGTCCTGATATTTTATTGTATTGCTGTGTTCATCGTTGTCTGTCACTGCTCCCACGTTACGTTTTTTTTTTTTTGCAGTTTTGTGCTTTTACGGCTTTTTAATGCTGCGTCTCTCTTTTTTCACTTTTAATGCTCGCTTGCAGGTGCATTTTATGCATTATTGGTTCTTAACGCATTTTGTCATCCTCCTCGACTTTCATATTGCCGCGTTCCTTTTTGGCTTTCATGTACATCGTGTTTTTTCATCGGCTACATGTTCTTAGTGCTTCCATATTTCCTTTTATTTCGTTCTGTTTCTCACTTTTGAAGGACGAGTTTTTCGCGTCGCGCTTTTGTTAGTACCTTTTCGTTTTTTACGTAGAAAAGAGAGGAGAGAAAACTTTCTTTGCCCAACTTTTTCGCGCAGCTTGTTTTTTCACCTATCTGAGGTTGGCTTGTTATCTGTCCCTCTGTATAGCTCGACTGATTGTACACGCCATTTTATCCTGCTGACTCACACGCGCTTTAGTTACCCGGGTTTTTTCCTCGTGGGCGGTGGCCATGAGGGTGAATATGTGAGGGTTTTGCGTTTTTCGGAAACAAAGTAGGAGTTCAGCGCTCGTTTCTCTTTGTTCTGTGTTCTTTCGTCCGCGTCTTCTTGCGCTGGTATAAAACCAACGAAGTAATTCGTGTTGTGTATTCTGCACACTGCTGTTGCATATTCTAGCTTCGGATGTATTAGTGTTTTATAAAGAACTGATTTGAAAGATGGTTCGCGAGGAAAATTGTCTCCCAGATTAAAGTTTTGTTAACGTTATTGATTATGCAATCTATGTGAAGCCTCCTCGTTAGGTTAGATATAATGTGAATGCCTAGATATTTACAAAAATGTAAGCTTTCTTGAGCAATGTCTTTGAGTTGGAATATGGGAGACGAAATAGCAGTACGGGATACTCGCATCACCTTGCATTTGTTCAAGCTTACTACCACTGTCTGCTAATTGCATCAATTAACTATAGTCATAAGGTAGCGCTGTAGGATGTTAATATCATATCGGTTTTAATCTCGCGAAAAATCACACAATCATCGGTGAATAAATGCATGTTAGATGACGTATGAGCAGGAAGATCGTCGGTATAAATTCGAAAGAGCATTGGTCAAAGGACGAAACCCTGTGGAACACCGGAAGAAAGTACTATAACAAAATGTGAGTTGTAACCATCAGTAGAGACATGTTGTGAACGATTAATGAGAAAGCATTCAATGAATTTCAGGAAGTTATTACCAGCGTTTAAGTGACGCAATTTGTGAAAATCTAATAATGGCAAACTTATCAAATGTTTTGAGAAGTCTAAGAAATGCAATCAGCGACTATTGACCTGTCGAGTATATGTTGCAAGCTATTTGTGAAAGAAATTAGTTGAGTGTCACACGAATATGATTTTCCGAAACCATGTTGTACAGAGGAGAAATACAAATTGCTCACCAAAAGGTTCACAAGTACAGTGAATATATGCACGAGCAGTTTGCAACATGGACTAGTGATAGACAGGGCGATAACAAGCAGCAGAAGTCTGGCTCCCAGATTTGCGAGTCGGAATGATCTTCCCCATTTTCCATTGTTTAGTTATTGTGACTGTGTAGAGTGACTGCTGAAATATATTAGTTAAAATAACTGAGCTATAGACAGAAGTATTTTTGAAGAATTTAGCATTAGCAATTCACCATCGTATCCTAGATTGTAATGATCTTTCAAAGTATTGATTAGCTGGGAAACACCAGTTTGGTCAACAGTCAGGGGGCATCACCAAGTAATCTTGATGTATATCAGTAAGACGGGTTCTGCTGTGGGATCAAAAATTATTAACAAAAGTATGGTTCATACTGTGGCGGAGGTATTATTATTAATTGAATAAACACGCCTGTCCGACATAGCGATAGGATTGCTGGCTATGGGATTCATGACTCGCCAGAAATTTCTCGAATTTCCTTGCAGCATGTCCGCTAGAGAGTTAGATAGGAAGTGGTCTTTGGCATTTTTGAGTGCGGTTCTGTGTATTTTGGAGGTGGATTTGTAGGCGGCCCAGCGCGTAGTCGTTGGTTAAAGGTTTGGCGGCGCGTTGAAGTAATTTGTTCTTGTTTGATAATTCTTTGACGTTGGCTTTGTACCGTGGCGCATGCGAGTTGGAGACGATGTTGCGATAGACGGTCAGTCTCAGCTGCAAAGATCTCCCAGTTTGATTGAATGCAACGTTCATAGAAGCTTGAAAGAAAAGATTGCGCAAAAACGCACGTTTCAATATTTATGGCTGTGAAATCTCCTCTCTTATAACCGCATATTTTCTTTTATCAAGACGCCTCTCGTACCGCATGTCGGTGGCGGCATCACAAACATTTCCAGTTTGTTCGCAGTGGAAAAGATTTGCTGTCTAGTTATCCGAAGAGGAAATGCGGCCTTACTTACAAACAACGCGCTCCGGCGGTGGCGTGTTTGCGCCTATGAAACAGCGCGTCTTCCCCTGGGCTTCAGGACCAGATCCGCATTCCTTTCCCTACGGAGCGCTCCGTCGCGACGAAAAGGGCCTCATTGGCAGTGCACGGTGTGCGGCCATGTCCATCGACTGGACTTCCATCCTGGCCGGAAGTCATTGCATCAGGATCGGTATTGCTGCCGAAAGAGCGGAAATAATATGTCCGTCTGTTATGAATGGTTTCCGAATGTGTATGTGACCGCAGTGATTGGGCATTAATGACCGAACTAAATTTTCTAGCTAGAGACCTGGGCACAGGGAAAGCTTTAAAAAAGCGATGTGTATATCTTGGGAGCATTTCTCACACATGTAATCAGGTAAATAGATCACTGGCCCAGCCTTCCGATGTCCGAGTGCCTGTATCCCGATGTCTGACGTGTCCTCTCGCTACCCTGCGTCCGCTACCGCAGTAAATAATCGCAACAACGGCAACGCTATCTTTATTCCAGGAGAGTGCAACAACCATACTGACCACCGTTGCCGATATCACAACCGGACTCTCGCCGACTCTGCAAACAACAACGGGCTCCGACGAGGTAAGTGAAGAACTCTATGGCATTAATATGTATTGCGAGTACCTAACATTCGAAAAATGTTTTTCAATTGCTTTGGAAAACGAGCTTTTAGAGGAGTTAGATGTATTCTATAGGTTGCAAGAATTACCGAGAAGAAAATTGTATACCGGCTACCGTTTGTCGATTGTGATATGTACTGCCGAAATTAACCTATACAAATGTAAAGAATGCACAACGAGCCTGAAAATGTGGTCAAGTGAAAGTACGTTTCGACCCCCTTACCTGTAAATACAATCGCAGATCACAAAGAGATTTGCGGCACCGGTTTGAGATACCACTCATTTTTCGGGCTCCGGTTAAGTTTGCCAAGCTATGCCCTCGCACATTCGACAAGGACAACTGGAGAAATGCGTGCAAACAAAAGCATACCAGGCTCTTTGCGCGGTGAGAATCGGGAGTGGTGCACCAAATAACACTGTCGGGCGAAAAACACATGCCAGCCAAAGTGGCCGATGTCTTAGGAACCGGTTAACAAAGCATGAATTCACTTCGAGGAACAATGAAGTTGTACACATAGTTGCGCATTTAATCTGTTACGAGAACTGTGTGCAGCATTACGACTGACAAAAACACTTATTCGACATCATGAGTACACCATGGCTGGAGTATACAATGTACAGTGAAGAGATTCTAGGAAAAGCAATGAGCAAACCGCACTCTACTTCTGAAAGCCGGTCATATAAGGAAAAGGGTAATACCTAAGTTAACAATGCAGTAATTCTCTTGTACAGATCAGTATTCGATCTTTCCTCTGCCACAAAATCTTAATATGTATTGCGGCTCAATGTTCGCATTTTTCAAGCATAGGCTGCGCTTGGGTGAAGGCCAGTGTGTAATTACTTCCTGACTGATTACTTCCTTATTGCGAATATACCTCCTCTCAGAGGTTTCCCCTAAGCATTTCACCAACATTGTTCCTACTTCGAGTTATTGACCCATTTGCTCTCGCCGTGCAATATACTACCTGTCCCCGTTAGCTCATTTGATCGAGCGATTGCTCCGGTGAAGCCGTGGTCCTTGTTTCCAACCCCAATCAGGACAAATTTTCAAGTATGAAGCTTCTGAAGAAGCTGTGTGGCTGTCATTTGATGCCGTATGGCAGCGCTTGAATACATAACAATGAGTAATTACTTCTTTATTACAAATCAGCTTACCTTGGTGGATTCCCGTGTACATTTACGAACACTGATCTCGCTCCGAGTTATTGATCAATTTTCTCTCGCCCTACCTACCATATGCTAGCCGTCCTGGTTAGCTCAGTTGGCAGAGCGGCTATTCTGGTGAAGCGGTGGCCCCGGGTTCAAACCCGAGACCACGAAGAAATTTTTATTAACTACGAAGTTTATTTGGGAGCTCAATAGCTTTTCTTTGTAGCCGTATGGCTACGCTGGAGTGTTTGCCACGGACTGATTACTTTCATGATATGTTTACTATGTTCGCTCATGCGCGATGCGGCGTTCATATTTAGCATGGCTTGTCCGAATCAACCACTTGTGATTGCAGCGTTGTTGTGTGCGCAAGTGTTTCATGCAAATATGAATGATTCTTGCGCTGTGAGCATGTCCCAATACAAATATTTGCAATTGTTCAGCCTTCCCAGAAATGACACCGATAGATATGCCCTCTTCTTCTCTAGATCTAGAAAGTAGGTCCATAGATATTAGATGCCCGAAGGAGGTAACTCGCCTAAGTACAATACATTAAAATAGAATTTTTTATTTGGCACAAATATGGTTTTTATAGGTAAAGGTAAGTTTTTATATGTAAAGATAATCCTTATACTTACATTGCCGAAAAACTGGCTCTTAAATACGCAGTTGTGCTTTAGTGGCGACAAAATTATAATCCGATCAAAGATTGGTTACGCTATTGACTCTTTGCAGATGAAAGGCATCGCCGGCGATTTTTTATGAGCCAAATGTACGTTCAAATGAACACCGACATGAAGAAAAAGTTCCAGACCAACATATCGATTAAAGATTCTCAGCATACCATGTGATATGTTACTTTGATATATAAAATGAGATTGCCAGAATGTTCTAAAAGGAGAACACACTGAGAGTAGTATTTGTCTGAGTTATATCTGAAAATTTAATTGGGCTGCTCAGGATATGAACCGTTTATTTTTCACGGCCTTGTTTGAATAGCATTTGCGCGACTACAGTCTACAGTGGTAACATTTCACCGAGAGAGCTAGTTTCAGCTCTAAAAAGAGTTCTACGATTGCTTGCAAAACGCTATATAATGCCCACTCATCTCCGCTCTTCACGAAATTCATAATTGTGAAATTAGTCAAGGTTTTCTTCATTCAGGCTCCTCTCATAAGTTAAATTTATTACATTTATTTTATTACTGCGCGATGCAGTAGTTCACATTTATAATCTAAAGTTTAACATACCGGTATCCGAGTTGTAATATCGCTATGCGTACATCACCCACAGACTTAACACGTGCCACGAAGGGATCGTCATCGGTGCGGGCTAATGCTCTCGGTATGTTTACGGTGGATGACGATAGATGGCGCGCGGCTCGCTTTGACTGCTTTTACGCTTCTGCTTAATCGCCGCGTGGACAGCGCGTTCGTCAAGGGGGCGTTTCGGCGCTTTTTGCTCGCTGACGCGGCCTCCACGGCTCCGGCAAAGCCCTTTACAGTTTTTCTTATCGCGGGAACCAGAAATATCGCGCTAAGCTGCCGCGGTTCACAGCAGCTATCTTCAGCGACCGCAAACATACCGATAGTATTATCCCGCACCAATGACTGTCGCTTCGTGGCGCTGACAGCAGTCCAGGCCATGCGTTCCGTCATTCGTGTTAAGTTTGTGGGTGGCTGTACATGTGCTGCTTACTATTGCCAAATTGTCCGCAGCCGCGTGCTGGGACGTGCGGAAAGACAAATGTACGCAGGTTTCACCGCCTTCCCAACCAGATCTCATTCGCAAAGTCTTTTCTGTTGTACTGTACTGTAACGCTCTCTCTTCACTTCAAGATGGCACGACAATCATGCTAAAGGTTCTGCTCTGCTCATTCAGATGCGGCCTAGTGAGACTGGGCATTTTATTTTTACCAGCTGCTTTGGCATTCGGCGGGTGATTCGAAGACCGCAGGTTCGATCCTGGCCACAGCAAAGCCGTACTTAATTGGAGGCGACATGAAAGAAAATACGCGATATAGAATTGCTGAGCACGAAATACTGAGCGCGAGAAAGCACAGTTTTGACACGTTGACTTGACAACATTGCTGCAGAAACGCGGCACTGGAGCATAGGTCGCAAACACGCATTGGGTAATTTGGCGTTGACGATCAATAACTTGAATACGCGGATAACTGCTCCCTTGGTTAATGGACACTTCGATGGCGTTTTCACGTACGTGGCGGTGGCCCCCAGCTGCCAAAAAATTGCGCTTTCGCAACAATATTTCGTTATTAGCAGTGCTAAACCGGGGGAGTTAAAAACGTTTTATTTCCTCTGAAAAGATAGGGTTATATTAGTGCCCTTCACTTCACAAACCTTATATGGATTCCCTAATAGGAGATCCCAGTGGCTTATGCGGCCGACATTGCTCATTCGACCACAGCCTTTTGGACTTTCAGGTAGGAGCAGGCGAGTAGGGTCGCCTCTCATTCCTCCGTAGTGGAGTTTGGATTGGCGGTAAACGCAGGGCTGGTGGGGCACGCCCACACCATGTGGTAGAGGTCCGAGGACCTTTTCCCACAGTGCGGAGACTCCCCGGAGAAGGCAGTGTGAAAGTACTTTAGCGAAGCCGGGCACAGTTTGGGGGTAAAGGTTGTGTCTCTCTTGGTATAGTTGACTTATTTCCCTGAATTCGCAGGCCGGCGCGGGCCGCAATGCTTCTTTTGAGGAGGATGGGGGCGAGGTTGCGCGGTTAGAAAGCGCGCGGGTGGCTGCGTCTGCTGCCTCGTTTCCTCCCAGCCCCGAGTGGGCCGGAGCCCAGGCTAGGAAGCGGTGGGATGGACTTCCGAAGTACAAGCTGTTTTGCAACAGCCGGTAGGCCAGGTACAGGACCCCGCCCTGCTCAACGTTCCGACAGGCCCCTCGTGAGGCGGTTATGATTGTCTTCGAATCGGTGTGTGTTGCCGCTAACGCGATGCCGACCTCTTCTGCTTGAGTTAAGTTTTGGCGGCCTCCGTGTGCTCACGTGGCCTTTCTTTGCGCGCTGGCTTGGAGCCTCTAGGCTCCCTATTCAAAAGCCGGGATCATATTTTCGCTGCAGGCATGGCTACGGCTTGTCTTCGGCACCGTTGTCTATGCCATGCCTTCTGGGTCGTAGCCGCGTTGCTTTACAACATTCGCCGTGTTGGCCGGTAGCGAAAACCCTGCCGCCGAACGCCGGCGATCAACCGTTAGGCTGAGCGACGGCGCCACGATAGATGGGAGGAAAAATGCTCCGAAATGTCTAAAATTCGGGCCACTGGGTTGAGAGCCCTCTTATGCGTGCCGTATGATTTGCTGGTTCTTCAAAGCACGTTCAATTGCCTGCGCGTCACAATCAACAACAACTAATAATCATCAACAAACCTAAAGACCCTGCGGACGGTTTGGCCTTTGAAGGATCAGATTTAAAGGCGGTCTAAATGAGCAAGTAGAAAGTCACTAAGGGCTGGGGCAATGCAAGACCCGATGCATACGCCCTGCTTTTGCCGGTGCGGTCTCCCTTCAAACTGGATGTAGGTTGACTCTAAATAAAAGGTTAAAAGCTCTAAAAACCCTCGGACTGGAACTCCAGCAGCGTTCTGAAAGGCAATGCAGCCAAATTTGTCAATAGAGTGCTCAACGCATTCAAGGATTAGCTTGGGAGGTAAAGAATAAAAAAGGTCTTTAATGTCAACTGAGAAGGCTTGGCAGCCCTTGTCATGTTTATGGGAGAATAATTCTAAAACCTGGTTAGAGTTCTTGACCAGAAACGGATCGTCCACGGGTAAAAGCTTAAGTTGTCGTTGCAAAAAACCTGCGACAGAATGCTGCCATGTTCCAGCTTCAGAGACAATGGTCCTTAGTGCCATTTCTAACTTATGGGTTTTCGCGCTTTAGAATACATTTAAGAAGTTTTTCTTGCTGTTATCGATCGCCTTTACAAGCTGTAAAAGGTTTAACCGTTCGCAGAGTTTCTTTGCGCGGGTCTTTACTTTAGTCAAAGACACCTTAGGATGGTTGTTGAAAACTGACGAAGTAACATCCCTAGATTTTGTTTTAAAAACTGTGCTAGGCATAACAGCGAATCCACCCTCCTTATCGGCCAGAAGGAGACGAAGCGAGTGATCACTTAAAAAGGCGGCCACTCTTCTGACAGGCAGATGACGCCGGATTGTTCAGAGTGCATATATGTTCGCCCGATTGGTTGGAAATAAAAGTTGGAAGTTCAGCGCCGTCCTTGTTGTCTCGTCTAGTCCTCGTCTCCTTGCGCTGCTATTTATTTGTTCAAGACATGTACCAACACGCCCAATTTTCCACGTTATACTACTTTTGTTCCCGATAGTCCACGGAAGCTAACAAGGAAGACCGTTATGATAAAGTCGTGAAGGGTGACAAAATCCGTTAAGGACCAAAGATGCACAAAGTGCAGCTGCCAGCAAGGATATCATTAAAAGCGAAAAAAGATAGACGCAACATTAAAAAGGCGTAAAGGCAGAAAACTGCAGAAAAAAAACGTAACTTGCGAGCAGTGACAGCCAACATTGAGCACACCTATACAATAAAGTATCGGGGCAATTGACAACAAGTGACAACTGAGAAGCTGAAACTTGAATGCTACAGTGGGAAGACGTGGCAAGGAATCGCTTTTATGAGCGGTCGGTGAAGAAGGTACAATCAAATAAATCCAGAGAGGAATGCAATCGCCTTCTTATTGATTGATTGAAACCACGTTTATGTGAAAGTGCGTAAACCAGAGGGCGTACTAACACATTCACTCTTGAGATTTAAAACCTTGGCTGGTTCTATTATTTCGCGAGTCACCTGATTGTGGAATGTCTCTAGAATCGTAGTTTTTTCAAACACAGGGGCGACCTGTTCATCTGTTCACTGTCCATTAGCGGTTCATTCGGCATATTAGCCGTTCGGAACGCGTAAATCGGCCAAACAGGCCGATGTATCAACCAACGGCTACTGTAACAAAGAAGAGACTTATCCGGAACTTCACTCAGGAACATTGCAGCCCACTGTAGGGAATGCAGGAACGAACAACTAGACCGTGTTGAACAGTGCGGCCCTGTGTTTGAAAGAACTACGATTCTAGAGAAATGCCATAATCAGCTGACTCGCGAAATAATAGACGCAGCCATGATTTTAAATCTCCAGAGTAAATGTTTTAGTGCGCCCTCTGTTTTACTTCCACAGAAAGGGATTGCATTCCTGTCTGGTTTTATTTGAGTTTTACCTTCCTTCACACACCGTTCATAGAAGCCATTCCTTGCTTTGACCAAGTTTTTTTCAATTTCAACTTTTACCTTCTCAGTTGTCACTTATTGTCAACTGCCCTGGTATTTTATTGCATTTCTGTGTTAATTGTGTTTCTGTGTTAATTTTATTGTATTTCTGTGTCTGTCACTGCTCCCACGTTACGTTTTTTATTGCAGTTTTGTTTTTCATGTCGCGCTTTTGTTAGTACCTTTTCGTTTTTTACGTAGAAAAGAGAGGAGAGAAAACTTTCTTTGCCCAACTTTTTCGCGCTGCTTGTTTTTTCACCTATCTGACGTTGGCTTGTTATCTGTTCCTCTGTATCGCTCGACTCATTGTAAGTGCCATTTGATCCTGCTGACTCACCCGCGCTTTAGTTTCCCGGGTTTTTTCCTCGTGGGCCGTGGCCATGGGGGTGAATATGTGAGGGTTTCGCGTTTTTCGGAAATAAAGTTGGAGTTCAGCGCTCGTTTCTCTTTGTTCCGTGTTCTTTCGCCCACGTCTTCTTGCGCCGGTATAAAACCAACGAAGTAATTTGTGTTGCGTATTCTGCAGACTGCTGTTGCGTATTCTAGCTTCGGATGTATCAGCGGTTTATAAAGAACTGATTTGAAATTGAATAACACAATCTGGCGGGCTAGTTGGTGGGAATCCATACGATTTCAGCAGCGCGAACACGGTTAGGAAAAAACAGACAGAAGGCGGACACGACAGAGCGCTGACTTCTGTCTGTTTTTTCCTAACCGTGTTCGCGCTGCTGAAATCGTACTGATTTGAAAAATGTTTCGCGAGGAAAATTGCGTCCCAGGTTAAAGTTTTGTTAACGTTATTGATTATGTAATCTATGTAAAGCTTTCACGTTAGGTTAGATATAATGTGAATGCCTAGATATTTTTAAAAATTGAAGCTTTCTTGAGCAACGTCTTTCAGATGGAATACGGGAGAGTCCTTAGTAGTAGGGGATACACGCATCACCTTGCATTTGTTCAAGCTTAGTACCATTATCTGCTAATTGCATCAATTAACTATAGCCATAAGTTGGTGCTGTAGGATGATAATATCATTATCGCTTTTAATCTCGCGAAAAATCACACAATCATCGGTGAATAAATGCATGTTAGATGACGTATGAGCAGGAAGATCGTCGGTATAAATTCGAAACAGCATTGGCCAAAGAACAAAACCCTGTGGAACACCAGAAAGTACCATAACAAAATGTGAGTTGTAACTATCAGCAGGGACATGTTGTCAATCATTAATGGGGAATCATTCAATCAATTTCAGGAAGTTTTTACCACCGTTTAAGTGACGGAATTTGTGAAAATCTAATAATGGCAAACTTATCAAATGTTTTGAGAAGTCTAAGAAAAGCAATCAGCGACTATTGACTTGTCGAGTATATGTTGCAAGCTATTTGTGAAAGAAATTAGTTGTGTGTCACGTGAATATGATTTTCCGAAACGTTGTTGTACAGAGGAGAAATACGAATTGCTCTCCAGAAGGTTCACAAGTACAGTGAATATATGCTCGAGCAGTTTGCAACATGCACTAGTGATAGACAGGGCGATAACAAGCAGCAGAAGTCTGGCTCCCAGATTTCTGAGGTGGAATGATCTTCTCCATTTTCCATTGTATAGACAGTGTGCCTGTGTAGAGTGACTGCTGAAATATATTAGTTATAATAACTAAGCTATAGACAGAAGTATTTTTGAATAATTTAGCATTAGGAATTTACCATCGTATCCTGCACTGTACTGATCTTTCAGAGTATTGATTAGCTGAGAAACACCAGCTTGGTCAACAGTCAGGGGGCATCACCAAGTAATCTTGATGTATATCAGAAAGACGGGTGCTGCTGTGGGATCAAAAATTATTAACAAAAGTATCGTTCATACTGTGGCGGTGTTATTATTATGAATTGAATAAACACGCCAGTCTGACATAGCGATAGGTTTGCTGGCTATGGGATTAATGTCTCGCCATAAATTTCTCGGATTTCTTTGCAGCATGTCCGCTAGGGAGTTCGATAGGAAATGGTCTTTGGCATTTTTGAGGGCGGTTCTGTATGTTTTGGAGGTGGCTTTGGAGGCGGCCCAGGGAGAAGTAGTTAGTTAAAGGATTGGCGGCGCATTTAAGTAATTTGTTCTTAGTTGATAATTTTTGGACGTTGGCTTTGTACCGTGACGCGTGCGAGTTAGAGATGATGTTACGAACTGGAATATGTTTCATAGACGGTCAACCTCAGCTGCAAAGATATCCCAGTTTGATTCAATGCAACGGTCATAGAAGCTTGAAAGAAAAGGTTACGTGACAACGCACGTTTCATTATTTATTGCAGTGAAATCGGCTCTCTTATAGTCGCATACTTTCTTAATCAAGACGCGTCACGTACCGCATGTCGGTGGCCGCACCACAACAATTTCTAGTTTGTTCGCAGTGGAAAAGATGTGATGTCTGGTTATCCGAAGAGGAAATGCGGCCTTACTTATAAACAACGCGCACCGGCGGTGGCGTGTTTGCGCCTATGAAAAAGCGCGTCTTCCCCTGGGCTTCAGGACCAGATCCGCATTCCTTTCCCTAGGGAGCGCTCCGTCGCGAAAAGGGCCTCATTGGCAGTGCACGGTGTCCGATCATGTCCACCGACTGGACCTGCATCCTGGCCGGTGATCATTACACAAGGATCGGTATTGCTGCCGCTACATCTCTTGTGAATGGTTGCCGGAAGTGTATGTAACCGCAGTGATTAGGCATCAATGAGCGAACTCAACTTTCTAGCTAGAGACCTGGGCACAGGGAAAGGTTTAAAAAAGCGATGTGTATATTTTGGGAGCATTTCTCACACATGTAATCAGGTGAATAGATCACTGGCCCAGCCTTCCGATGTCCGAGTGCCTGTATCCCGATGTCTGACGTGTCGTCTCGCTACCCCGCGTCCGCTACCGCAGTAAAATAATCGCAACAATGACAACACTATCTTTATTCCAGGAGAGTGCAACAACCATACTGACCACCGTCGCCGATATCACAACCGGAATCTCGCCCATTCTGCATACAACAACGGGCTCCGACGAGGTAAGCGAATAGCGCTATGGCATTAATACGCGTATGTATTGCCAGTACCTAACATTCGAAACATGTTTTTCAACTGCTTTGGAAAATGAGCTTTCGGAGGAGTTAGATGTATTCTACAGGTTGCAAGAATTAGCGAGAAGAAAGAAAATTGTCTACCGTCTACCGTTTGTATTGTGATATCTACTGCCGAAATTAACCGATACAAATGTAAAGAGTTCACAACGAGCCTGAAAATGTGGTAAAGTGAAAAGCACTTATCGACCCCCGTACCTGTAAAGATAATCGCAGATCATCAATAAATTCGCGGCGCAGGTTTGAGATACCGCTCATTTTTCGGGCTCCTGTTAAGTTCGTCAGGCTATGCCCACGCACCTTCGACAAGGACAACTGGAGAAATGCATGCAAGGACAAGCATACCAGGCTCTATGCGCGGTGTGAATCAGGAGTGTTGCACGAAATAACATTGTCGGGCGGAAAACACATGCCAGCCAAAGTGGCCGATGTCTTAGGAACCGGTTAACAAAGCATGAATTCACTTCAAGGAACAATGAAGTTGTGCACATAGTTGCGCATTTAAACTGTTACGAGAACTGTGTGCAGCATTTCGACTGACAAAAATATTTATTCGACATCATGAGTACACCATGGCAGAAGCATACAGTGTACAGTGAAGAGATTCTAGGAAAAGCAATTAGCAAACCGCACTCTACTTCTGATAGCCTGTCATATAAGGAAAAGGGTAATACCTACGTTAACGATGCAGTAATTCTCTTGTAGACATCAGAATTCAATCTTTCCTCTGCCACAAAATGTTTCTTAGTACTTATTGCGGCTCAATGTTCGCATTTTTCAAGCATAGGCTAAGCTTGGGTGAAGGCCAGTGTGTAATTACTCCCTTACTACGAATATACTACCTCTCAGGGGTTTCCCCTAAGCATTTCACCAACATTGTTCCTACTTCGAGTTATTGACCCATTTGCTCTCGCCGTGCAATATACTACCTGTCCCCGTTAGCTCATTAGATCGAGCGACTCCTCCGATGAAGCCGTGGTCCTTGTTTCCAACCCCCAATCAGGACAAATTTTCAAGTATGAAGCTTCTGAAGAAGCTGTGTGGCTGTCATTTGATGCCGCATGGCAGCGCTTGAATACATGACAATGAGTAATTACTTCTTTATTACAAATCTGCTCACCTTGGCGGATTCCCGTGAACATCTACGAGCACTGATCTTCAAACCCGAGACCACGAAGAAATTTTTATTAACTACGAAGTTTATTTGGGAGCTCAATAGCTTTTCTTTGTAGCCGTATGGCTGCGCTGGAGTGTTTCCCACTGACTGATTACTTTCTCGATATGTTTACTATGTTCGCTCATGCCCGAGGCGGCGTTCATATTTAGCATGGCATGTCCGAATCAACCACTTGTGATTGCAGCGTTGTTGTATGCGCAAGTGTTTCATGCAAATATGAATGATTCTTGCGCTGTGAGCATGTCCCAATACAAATATTTGCAATTGTTCAGCCTTCCCAGAAATGACACCGATAGATATGCCCTCTTCTTCTCTAGTTCTAGCAAGTAGGTCCATAGATATGAGATGCCCGAAGGAGGTAACTCGCCTAAGTACAATACATTACAATAGAATTTTTTATTTGGCACAAATATGGTTTTTATAGGTAAAGGTAAGTTTTTATATGTAAAGATAATCCTTATACTTACATTGCCGAAAAAACTGGTTCTTAAATGCGCAGTTCTGCTTTAGTGGCGACAAAATTATAATCCGATCAAAGATTGGTTACGCTATTGACTCTTTGCAGACGAAAGGCATCGCCGGCGATTTTTTATGAGCCAAATGCATGTTCAAATGAACACCGACATGAAAAAAAAGTTCCAGACCAACATATCGATTAAAGATTCACAGCATACGATGTGATACGTTACTTTGATCTATAAAATGAGATTTCCAGAATGTTCTAAAAGGAGAAGACACTGAGAGTAGTATTTGTTTGAAAGTTATATCTGAAAATTTAATTGGGCTGCTCAAGATATGAACCGTTTATTTTTCACGGCCTTGTTTGAATAGCATTTGCGTGACTACAGTCTACAGTGGTAAAATTTCACCGAGAGAGCTAGTTTCAGCTCTAAAAAGTGTTCTACGATTGCTTGCAAAACGCTATATAATGCCCACTCATCTCCGCTCTTCACGAAATTCATAATTGTGAAATTAGTCAAGTTTTTCTTCATTCAGGCTCCTCTTGTAAGTTAAATTTATTACATTTATTTTATTATTGCGCGATGCAGTAGTTCATATTTATAATCTAAAGTTTAACATACCAATATCCGAGTTGTGATAGCGCTATGCGTACAATAACCCACAGACTTAACACGCGCCACGAAGCGATAGTCATCGGTGCGGGCTAATGCTCTGGGTATGTTTACTGTGGCTGACGATAGATGGCGCGCGGCTCGCTTTGACTGCTTTTAAGCTTCTGCCTAATCGCCGCGTGGACAGCGCGTTCGTCAAGGGGGCGTTTCGGCGCTTTTTGCTCGCTGACGCGGCTTCCACGGCTCCGGCAATGCTCTTTGCAGTTTTTCTTATCGCGGGAACCAGAAATATCGCGCTAAGCTGCTGCGGTTCACAGCAGCTATCTTCAGCCACCGTAAACATACCGATAGTACTATCCCGCACCGATGACTATCGCTTCGTGGCGCTGACAGCAGTCCAGGCTATGCGGTCTGTCATTCATGTTAAGCCTATGGTCGGCTGTACAAGTTCTGCTTACTAATGCCAAATTGTCCGCAGCCGGGTGCTGAGACGTGCGGAAAGACAAATGTAAGCAGGTTTCACTGCCTTCACAACACGATCTCCTTCGCAAAGTCCTTTCTATTGTACTGTACTGTAACGCTCTGCCTTCACCTCAAGACGGCACGACGCTAAAAGTTTTGCTCTGCCCATGCAGATGCGGCCTAGTGAGACTGGGCATTTTATTTTTATCAACTCCTTTTGCATTCGGCGGCTGATTCGAAGGACGCAGGTTCGATCCTGGCAACACCAGCCATATTTAATTGGATGCGACATGAACGAAAATATGACTGACGATATAGAATTGTTGAGCACGAAATACTGAGCGCGAGAAAGCACTGTTCTGACACGTTGACTTGATAACATTGCTGCAGAAACGCGGCACTGGAGCATAGGTCGCAAACACGCATTGGGTAATTTGGCGTTGACGATCAATAACTTGAATACGCGGATAACTGCTCCCTTGGTTAGTGGACACCTTAATGGCGATTTCACGTACGTGGCGGTGGTCCCCAGCTGAAAAAAAAGCGCTTTCGCAACAATATTTCGTTATTAGCAATGCTAAACCGGGGGCGTTAAAAACGTTTATTTTCTCTGGAAAGGGAGGGTTATATTAGTGCCGTTCACCTCACAAACCTTATATGGATTCCCTAGTAGGGGATCCCAGTGGCTTATGCGGCCGACATTGCTCGTTCGACGAAAGCCTTTTGGACTTTCAGGTAGGATCAGGCGAGTAGGGTCGCCTCTAAGTCCTCCCTAGTGTAGTTTGGATTGGCGGTAAACGCAGGGCTGGTGGGGCACGCCCACACCGTGTGGTAGAGGTCCGAGGACCTTTTCCCACAGTGCGGAGACTCCCCGGACAAGGCAGCGTGAAAGTACTTTAGCGAAGCCGGGCACAGTTTGGGGGTAAAGGTTGTGTCTCTCTTGGTATAGTCGAGTTATTTGCCTGAAAGCGCAGGCCGGCGCGGGCCGCAATGCTTCTTTTGAGGAGGATGGGGGCGAGGTTGCGCGGTTAGAAAGCGCGCGGGTGGCTGCGTCTGCTGCCTCGTTTCCTCCCAGCCCTGAGTGGGCCGGAGCCCAGGCTAGGAAGCGGTGGGATGGACTTCCGAAGTACAAGCTGTTTTGCAACAGCCGGTAGGCCAGGTACAGGACCCCGCCCTGCTCAACGTTCCGACAGGCCCCTCGTGAGGCGGTTATGATTGTCTTCGAATCGGTGTGTGTTGCCGCTAACGCGATGCCGACCTCTTCCGCTTCAGTTACGTTTCGGGCTTTGAAGGTGAGCCCGCTCACCGTTTTGGACTCGTGGATCACCGTAGCCGTGTACAACCCTCCTTAGTGCCGGGGACGCGACCACGTAGTATACCCCGTGTTTCCCTCCGTAGAGGAGAGCTAAGGCCTCTGCCCTGGCCTAGCGCCTACCCTCGTTGTCGTCCCTGGGCATGTTGTCGGGAGTGGCTTTAAGTGCAGGGCCTAGCGGAACTGCGACGGGAGTCTTACTCTCTCATCGGTTAGAGTAGTGTGTTCTATGTGTAATCGGGCGAATAGGCAACATCCTGACGAAGTCTGCGATAATCGCGTATGTTTACTTGTGAGGTGGGCTTCTCTCAGTTCTTCCAAAGAGTTCATCATAATCATACCTTGGAATGTCAGATTATACGCGCTCATCGGCAGATCGACGACCTTCTTCGCCATTTTGCTCGTGATCACTTCGAGGATGTTCTCTTCGTGTTTCTTGAGGCGGAGATACGGGGTCGAGTATAGGATTCTGCTCGTTACAAAGACATTGGCCAGCAGCTGAGTGTCTTTGCTTCGCAGTCCCCCTTTTTTATACCAGAATCTGCAAACCATTCGGCTCCCTTGGTCTCCCACCTTATTTAGCTTGTTGGGCATGGTCGTCGCCAGCTTACACTTGACGATGAGAAGACCTAGGACTCTTATTTCTTCTAGTTTGGGTATCGGTTCTGATCCGGATCCCAATTCTGTCATGTTCATGCATCTTCTCGAGAGATGATGTGCACGAATTTGGATTTTTGCAGCGAGCGATGGATTTCGCTTCTTCTCGCGTACTCGTTCACCGCGATGATTGCCTCATGCAGGCTAGCCTCCTTTTTTTTTATTGGTTTATTTTTGGTTTACAATGCATACGTAAACCAAGGACGATCAGGCAAAAGGCGTTAAACAACACCTGACTATGGCCTGCTGTCCTATACAAAAACAAACAAAAAATTAAAACAAACATTCAAACCATTTGACTGCAACCGACTTCGAACAGAAAAAACGCAGGTTAAAATTAAATTGGCAGTAATATACAGATTTGATACCAGAAAAGATACAACGGTGTTTACTTATACAGCACTGTCACGAAAGTAGCATATCATGCACGGCTCTTTTATAACTTTGGTCATGTCGTTTTTCCATTGCCACAGAAAGTAGCGGGGCGTAAGCATTAGAACTCGCGGTATCATAAATGTCAACATTTGGTGGCCATAATTTGTACGGCACTTTGAAACATGGAAATTAGCTGTTCGGAAGTTATATAGTCCAGGCATGTGCAGATATGTGTTCTGAAACGTTTCTTTACTGTATTTTACTTGAATCTTTATGTATATAGCCAGTTTTTTGTCATACATTGTTTGTATTTTAAGTAACTTGTGTTTTCTGTAACTTGTGTTAGCGAGAGAGCCCTACGTGGCCTATATAGAGAAGTCCGCGTAAAGCGCTTGCTGCATACCCAGGACTTTCACCAGGTCGGCCGTCGGATTCTTCACTTCCAAGTTGAAAAGGAGGGGGGATAGCACCGCTCCCTGCTGCGTCCCTCTCGTGCCTTAAGAAAGGGACCGTGTTCTGCGTGTGGATCCTTACACAGACCTCTCTCTGTGTGAAGAAGTGTTTTGTGTACTCGAAGGCGTTCTCGCCGCACCCCCTTTGCGAGAGGTGTCTCAAAATTGCTTCGTGCGTCACATTGTCGAACGCTCCCTTCAGGTCTAGGGCTAGGACTCTCTTATCCCCTTCGGATTTTCGATCAGGTTTAGTACCTCCGTGCTGAGCTGCAGCAAGACGTTCTGAACACGATTTCTCGATTTCTTTGGCCTGAAGCCGTACATCCAGTCGGCGAAGACTGGCTTGTTTTCCAGGTACTCGGATAGTCTGTCTCTGACCCTTGTTTCCAACAGTTTGCCCACACACGAGCGGAGGGAAATTGGCCTAAGGTATCCCAGTCTATGGCTTTGGCCGCCTTAAGGATGAAAGTTACCAGCGCCGTCTTCCACTCCGGGGGAAGTGAATTTGCGACCGTCCAGATCGAATTAAAGTGTTCCAGGAGGGGTTCGTATGCGGATTGCAGTAGATTGGCTAGGAGCTTTACTCTGCTCCCTAGTGCGGTCCCACGTTTCATCCTCGCTAGGGCCGCCTTGAGTTCTTATAGTTTGAAAGGTAAATCTAGCTCGGCGGTTTCGGCTCCGCGCTATACCTCGGCCGTGTGTCCTTGAAATTTGGTGCTGCTCTCTGCAGGTGTTTCTGCTCCTCGGTGCCAGCCTGGGTTTGACTTATTAGCGCCCGCAAGAGGCGTCACGTGTTTTTGCCAGCCATTTGTCTAGCGGCCGCGTTGCACCTGTCTAGACAATTTGCGTCCATGAGTTGCATCGCGTATTCCCCCGCCTCTTTAGTGATCTCCGCGATCCGGGTTCTTAGCTCGCGGTTATGCTCCTGTCTGCCCTACCTTTTTTTGACAATGCTGCGTCTGGTTTCCCAGAGGTGGAGGAGGCGGTTGTCTACGTCCGTCACCGTCTCAGAGGGTTTTGCCTGCGTCTCCGTGCAACAGAGGCTGGTCAGCAGCTGTTTGGTCCAGGCTTTGGAGCCCTGCTCCTGGATCGAGCTTACCTCGTATTCTTTTCTGAATTTGGTCGAGTCCGACTGTAGTCTGCCACGTCGGTCTCGCAAGGGTCTTCGTATGGATCGCTATGTTTATCAGGCAATGGTTGCTAACGGGGGTTTCCTGCGTAATCGTCCACTCCACTCGCCTCGGGTTTTTCGTGAAGGTAAGGTCTGGACACGTGTCCCTCCGAGCGGGCTCCCTATCCGCGTGGGGCACGCCGGATCTGTGTGTAAAGTTAGGCCTAACGTGGCCACCGCCTCCGTTGCTCTCTTCATTGAAGCTTTTCACCTTCCCCCGCACTTGCCTTCGAAGGTGACTCTGACTTTGTTCGAAGTTCCGGGTTTTACGGATCTCCAGGGTGTTGCTGTCTTCGGGAAATCTTTTCACCTTCCCTCGCAGTGACTCACTGTTTCCTGATTGGCTACTGTGACGACTCCGTGCACCACGTTGTCTTCGCTTTGTTTTACCTACCCCCCCCAAAAAAAAAGTTCCTGGCCTCCTTGGGCTCGGGTTGCAAAGTCCACGATCAGGCTGCCTGCCGCGTGAAAGCTCCGCGTGCCCACTATGATCAGGTTTTGGTCCCGGGATGCCATGATGTAAAACTGTTCCGCTTTTTCCTCGACTGGCTGTTGTAGCGTTAGGCCAAATTTGCCGTGTTGCAGATTCTTCAACTTTGTCGCCGTTAGTGGTTTGATAATTATTACCACATCGTCGAATATGAATCTGCACAAAACCTGGGTTTTGCATGCAGCTTTCACTTGCCGTGCGCCTCCAGCTGCGCGCTCACTGGCATCCGTGTCTGGTTGCGCGTGGCGGCCTCCGTGTGCCCACGTGGCCTCTATTTGCGCGCTGGCTTGGAGCCTCTGGGCTCCCTTTTCAAAAGCCGGGATCATATTTTCGCTGCAGGCATGGCTACGACTTGTCTGCGGCACCGTTTTCTATGTCATGCCTTCCGGGTCGTAGCCGCGTTGCTGGACTACATTCGCCGTGTTGGCCGGTAGCGAAAACCCAGCCGCCGAACGCCGGCGTTCAACCGTTGGGCTGAGCGACGGCGACACGATAGATAGGAGGAAAAATGCTCCGAAATGTCTAAAATTCGGGCCACTGGGTTGAGAGCCCTCTAGCTGCCTGCCGTATGATTTGCTGGTTCTGTCAAGGCAAAATTGCTCGAGTCCAGCGCGTTGGCCTGCCGCTACTGTCGAAAATCGCCGGAGCCGATGTTCCGTGCGTCTGCTCACTACACGCGCCCGCAGCGCCCTCTTCCGAAACCACCGGCCAGTTTTCTTGTCATCGCTGCGATTTTGTGTACCATCGCCGAGTACACACATACACACACTATAACACACCACCTAGAGTCAGCGAAACATTTTCTAATCACTCGAACACTGCACCGCCAGCTTTTCTCGTAATGCGCCTGGTAAAGCTTTCGCATTAAAAAGTAATGCGGGTGAATGACATAGATAAAGATTTCTACTGTGTTCTTTGAAACCAAGTAACTAAAAATGTGGCAAGGCGATCTCGTTCATTTCTTTTTGCCACTAGTGGAAACGTATTTGAAAAAAATTCAGCTGTATCTGTGTTCTCGCACAGCAAAATGCTTGGTGGTAGTAAATGTGCAACCTGATAACCTCATTATGTTTGCGGTGTGGGGTTAGATGGACGGCCCGCGGCGTGATGTGTGCAACCTGAAAGAATCGTTGAAGATGGTTCAGCAGCGTGGGATGGGTTCATTGTGTCGTAAAATGTTGGTCTTCACAATTTTCCTCTTTCTTTAGAACGTTGTATTACATAATCGAAAGCTCTGTCCTGGTACTGTTATAAACTCTAAAAAAGCGTCTGGAGCAGAGTGCTCTACAGCTTCGGCACAGCATACATGTCTATTAAATAAAGTTTAAATATCTTTCAAACAAATATTTGCCAAGGCATCGAGAGGCCGCTACCTTCTATGTCTACTGAAGAACACCTAGAACGTATACATTGCGACCAAATCTGCTTAGCTACATTTACGATTAGTCATGCCAAAAAAATGCTATTTGCCCCATCGAAACCCTATGGGCTTCAACGCCCAGCGGCGCTAGCGAGGAGGTATTCCGAATTTACGATAACTTCCTCCACAGTGGACCTTTCATGCTCGCAGCGTGTGTAGCAGCCACTAAGCACTCCAGTCTCGTTATCCCGTTAATTGTGTGCGGTATTAAAGCGAAAGCATTTCTTGTCTCATAAGATAGCGTGTACATGACCTGTCAGCAGAGCATGTCGACTGAACAGGCTGGCGTCGGATTACAGGGCCTGCCCAAGCCCATTAGTTTCTCTTCATGTCAAATGGGATATCATTAACGCGCGTTTCTTCCCTCCCCCACTCTACCGGCTTGCGGTATCCCACCATTTTTCTTTCCATACCTGGTTGCGTTGTCTTCTAAGTTAAGCCGAACCCTTTTCGTTAGCCTCCTAGTTTGTGCGAGGTAGTTGAGTACAGGTAGGATACCGCTGTTGTATACTTTTCTGTTGAGGGATATTAAATGGATACCTTCTATCAACAAATTACCTCAATAATCTTTCTAAACTTCTTTCACTTTTCCGTCACACCGGCCTGCAGCGCAACTCCTCCAAATGGCCTTTCGTGCGTCGTCAGGTCACCCTCGCCTTGGTCCACATAACATATATACACAAACCTCGAAGTTCCTCCCTTGCTACTTCCCACCGGGATATGGGCAACCTTCTCAGGTGTACATATACACATCTGGCGAACTGTGATGACGTCACAAGTTCGCATGACCTAGATGGCATGGAAACAATGGGAATACAGCGCTAGCGTGAAAAATTCGCTTTTTGCTAGACTATGGAAATCGACCGCCTTTTCCTTGCAACCTTCGTAGAGCATGAATTTATCAAATAGGTTTGAATTTAGCTTGCTGTTAGAAACTGCGTCCACCCTTGGATATCATACTGTCCCTTAAACCAACTCGCACTGCTTTAGGAAGAAAAACTGAACTGTTTTCCACACAAAATTGTATGTTTATTTCAGGTACACACCACGACCATATTGACCACCACAGCAGCCGCAGCAACTCATCTCCCACTGAGTTTCAACACTACAGTGGGCTCTGCTGAGGTAAGTGGGCGGCGTCACAAAGATATTTATTTGAGCCTTTTTGCATTGTCGAGCCCACCCGCCGCAGTGGATCAGTTTTTAGGGCGATCGCACATGTTTTAAGGGGCTAAAACACAAATGGCGTCCCTGTGCTGTATGGTGTCAGTGCACGTTAAGATCCCCAGTTGGTCGAAACTATTCCGAAGCCCTTCACTGCGGCACCTCTTGCTTTCTTTCTTCTTAAACTCCCATCTTCCTCCTTTCACTCGCGACAAGGTTCCCGCGTTCCCCATCAAGTGTGAAAATTACAGCTCCTCTTTCGTTGCCTCAAAAGCCAATAATTGTCGAGGGAAAACCTCGCCATTCGTATTGTTAAGGTATTTTACGTTACTCCACATTTTCGACTTCCGAGAGTGAGACCTAAACTAGCTGGTGGTTTAGCTCCGGTTAAACCTAGTGTGTACGCGATAGCTGGGTACAGGTGCTCTCCGATTCAATTTCTACCGACTGACCGGAAGAGGTCGTGGCTTCGCTCGCGGCTTGTCGCTGTCGTCTCTCCGTTTCTTGACGACGTTGTTCTGCGAGCCCTTCTCTTTGTTCTGTCGTCTCGGTTGCGCGCCTGGCATTCCTGGTTTGGTTTGGTTTATGGGGTTTAACGTCCCAAAGCGACTAAGGCTATGAGAGACGCCGTAGGGGAGGGCTCCGGAAATTTCGACAACCTGGGGTTTTTTAACCTGCACTGACATCGCACAGTACACGGGCCTCTAGAATTTCTCCTCCAAAGAAATTCAATCGCTGCGGCCTGGATCGAACCCGCGTCTTTCGGGTCAGCAGCCGAGCAGCATAACCACTGAGCCACCGCGGCGGCCCTGGCATTTCTGGCTTCTTGGGCTCGTTGTCGACTCGCCTTTTACCACGCCACAACTTCGGGATCCGTCGATGTGGCTTCCCGCATTCGCCGTTTATATCGATCGCAGTATTCACGCGGACTTTCCGCTTTTTCACCCATCGTTGAACTGAAGAACGAGCACTGCGCACTCGTTGTTTAAAACGTGGCCGAGCAGTGACCTGCATCGGTAGCCACTGCGCATGCGCGACGCGCGCCGTGAGACTGCGGAGTCGCCGGTGGCAGCTGAACAGCGAACAAGGCGGCGGAGGACCACCAGTGACGTCACGTGCGGCGCATGCGCAGTAGCGGCTTCGGCTCGGCCCGGTGACCTTGGCTTTACATGGCGTAGTGAAGCTGTCGCTTCAAGAACAATTTGTTTGATTTCAGCGAAAGACGATTCCAGAGATTGTACCATCTACGCCAGCTACGCTAGCGACGAAGCGAAGCTTACGTGCAGCCAGCAACGTGTCAGGCGGCCGTCCTGCGGCATATTTATTGCCAAAGTGACACAGACACGCACCGACCCTGCAGCTTTCTCTCAGTTTTCAGAAAACGTGGTCCCTCGGTATGATCGGGGTAATTTTTAAATCATCGAAAGAGGCCTTTGTCTTGCAGTGCACATGAGCGGTACTAACGATCAGGGTGATGGTCCCTTTAGGCAACGTTTCGAAGAGACCCTAAGCAAGCAAATCTTCGTCTTTTCTGTCCGCAAGCTGCGTTGACATCCATGCAGAACAAGTTCTCACAAATGCCTTATCGGCTTCCAAACGAAGGTAACCCGGTCGTGACCACTGTTCCTGCAAACTGCCTCATTACGGTACAAGATGCTCGTTTCCTTCGGCTTGAACCATGGACGGCGTTTCAAAACACATCGGCAGGTGGCTTGGCGGCGGTACCGTGCACGATGTGGAAACGTATCACGTTGGTCGCGATCGTGTGGGTTGCCCATTGGAGTAAACGTCTCTCTCTCTGCAGTTGGCGTGACAGCCATGACGTGGTCTGAACGTAACTCGGGAGGGAATTCCGTGCTCATTGCCGCACGTTGCGCTTTCTTTTTTTTTTGCGCGAGTTCGTGTACTGCTTTACTGCGGGGCAAACATAAGACGGATCCAGGTATTTTAGCTTTCATTTGTTGTTCTCCCATGACAGGATAGTTACGGACTGAGAATCGTAGGAATAACCTTGTAAACATTTCTGCGAGGTAGCGTCAGCTAACATAGAAGCATTCTTAGCAAAGGCCGATGCTAGAAAACTGTTTGGGTGACGTGCTGTACGTGTTACGCTGTGCTTAATTTCTCGTCCGTGTTTACTGGTCATGAACAGGCAAACACCACAACGGGCCAGCTCAATGGCAGTGCCGTAGACGTTGACAGCGTGCTGCTCCACCGCTGGTTGGGGGTGCCGTACGCGGAACCCGGGAAGCGCTTCGTACCGGCCGAACCACTGTCCGTCTCCCAGCACGATGTGATAGACGCCAGCCATTTGGGGTCCCCGTGCGCTCAGCTGGTTGACGGCGTCCTGGTGGGCAGCGAGGACTGCCTGCACATAAACGTGTGGGCACCCGCCGATCCCCCACAAGACAGCGCCGTGAGGCCACTAGTACTGGCCCTGTCGGCGGGCTGGTTTCTGCAAGGTTCCAACAACGTTGGAGAATGGGAACAGCTGGCTGCTACAGGTGATGCGTCTGCGCAGCTTAATTACTTCATCAATCTCCTAGGTCCTTACGTTGGTATGAGTCACGCCATAGTAAAAAAAGGCTCCGGTTGATTTTGATGAGTTGCGTCCTCAGACGACAACGAAAGTAGGCGTTTCTACTTTTAATTCGAGCAACCTATGCCGCAACTACAACGACTGAATCAACCAGAGTGTGCTGAACAGCGCTCACTGTTAGCTAAAATTAGGCCTTCTGTATAATAGCAGCTATTATTTCTTGTTACCGCGGCTTTATTTTTTTTCTGAAGCGAAGTAATGCGATCGCATTTGCACCGCGTGGAAACTGCAGAGAATAAATGCTCAGTGCACTGCAGTAAACGAGCTAAAAGCTGGTGTGATCGGTATGATTTTCTCTGTGTATGTGGCGAACGCCTTAATGCAATGGCATGTTGGTTGCTTTTCCTCTGTTACTCCGCCCCACCGGGTATGCAGCAAGTGAAAAATTTGCCTTAAAAGCTATTTCGGGAGGATAACAGCTTTTCACTTGCAGGTCGCAGTCCCAAAGGCTCTTCTGCATGAAGAATGGCATTTTGGCATTAAAGTAACTGGCAGCTCATACAACGCATTCATATGCATGAAGCGCTTCAGAGTGCGTTCTTACATAATATTCGTGGTCCTGCGTAGAGAATGGCATCGCTTTCTTATGGTACTATATGTTTTAGAGCTTTATTCTCGAAGCAAGGGGGAAGCTGAGGGAAACAGTGCTTTACAGTGACAAAGGGTGAACATGCGTCCGCATGCCAGGAAAAACAAACACAAGCTGTGAGGATGGTTTTTAACCCTTTCAGCCGGCATATCTTTCCTAAATATTTTGCTCCAAAGCATGCGCGGTTACTTCCGCATAGAGCCGAGTGGTGCAGAGTGCCTCTTGAACTTAAGGCATTGTCTTTTTTGTGGCATTGTGGATATGTCATCAGGTATACCACAACCTACTGCATTAGCCGAGGTCATCGAAAAACTCAACGAGAACACATGGCGCCTACTCGAAGAGCTGCTCTGGTGTTCCTTTAGGGATATTTTGTTTAATAGCTTCAATGTAGCCTAGTGTAGTGGCCTTGACAGTAGGGGGCTTTGCTGGTAAGACAACGGGCAATTGTTGAAATTCCAGCTGGCGCATATTTTTTTATTTTTTTTTAATGCAAATATTTACTCTTCTTTGTATAATAGCGTTCACATCATCTACTTAGGTCCATAAAAGCTCATTTACATTTTTGCTGGATTTTGACGAAAACAATGGTTTCATAAAGTAATCATTCGTAATGACGGTTAGACACTGCAATCCTTTCTTGGTTTATAATAGAAATTGCAGCATGGAATAATTTCTAGAGAAGGAGGCGCCGTCGTCGGTGATTGTGCTGGGACTGTACTGTGAACATGCGCTTCAAGAGAATAAGATTTCAAAAGCATCGATGCGATTTGTTAGTCAACAGGCCATCTCCTCTACATTAGGTTCCCAAATGGGCTAATGGGTGCGGCACATGCGTTCATCCTGGAAGGACTAATGTCTGCTTTACTTCAAGCCCTTTTTCGCTAAGAGTAACGTCACTGGACGTCAGCGAGCCGTCACGCGATATCCCATTAAGGCAGTAGCTTCAGCGGAAGCGCCCGCCAAAGGGTAAACATTGCGTACCTGATTAGAGACAGCCCGCATAACTCAACTCCGTAAGTTTTCCATTAGATGTCGCCTATGGGGTGTCGTCCTCATTCCGTTGTTGCCAATTTACATGCCCACAAACTAAAATATGTGCTCGATTTTTCTGAGCGAAGGCCGTCTACCAAGCCATATTTATTTATTTAATATATTTATGAATAATTCAATCAAAAAAGAAATTTTTGCAGCATGGCTATATGAATAGCAGAAAAAGGAAAATTACCAGTACAGGTGTCGAAAGTTCAAGCAAAAAGCTCAGACATAAAAGTAACCGCATTGAACAACCACTTATCGGCAATAAAGAGACTAAATAATACGCATTGCAGCTATTAAAACCAGTAAGTTACAAAAATTCTTTAAAAACTTGAGAACATATATCATCAATATATCAACAAAGCTGATATTTGCGAAAACTTGAACTTTTAGCAAATAACGCCACAGATTGCTGTCAAATTTTCTCGTTGTTAAGCCGATTATATTCCGCCATTTCTCTTGCGAAAAAATATTTGAAGAAGTTACTACGAGCGCTAAAAGTGGTAATTGTTAGACTGCGTCGCTGTGTAATGTTATAACCCGAAGAGAAAAATATCATTTCTGTAAGGTTAACCTTGAAATGACCGTTTAGAAGTTGTTACAAAAATTTCAGACGAAGGACACGATTCCTTTGAGTTAATGATATCAAACCAGCTCCATGCAACAAGTTAGTCACTCTTGTATATTCATAACTATTGTAAACAAAACAAACTGCTATTTTTGTATTATTTTTATATTTGCAGATTGGTTCTTGTGAACCGATCCCAAAGTACATCCGCATAATCTAGTATCGAGAAGGCAATAGATTTATAGGCTAGAAGGTGAACATCAGGGTAAGACAGCTTCAATGCACGGCTCCAAAAAAAAGTTAATGCTTTGCACTGTTTCAAAGCAGATTAATGTTTCTCGTCCAGTGTAGAGTTTTTGTGATCCACAGACCCAGATATTTCTAGTGTGCAATCTCGGAAAGAATGTTATTGGAGAGAGGAGGAATGCGAGTATATTTTTTTAAACACTTTTTGAAAACTGATTGACACTTGCCAAGCGCCACACCAAACGGTAAGTTTTTGAAAAGCTTCCTTTAGCATCATCTGGTATGCGTTATGTTTAAATTATGAATATAGCGCACAGTCGTCTGCATATAGCTTAATGTGAACTTGAATGTCTTTTACTATCTCGTTAATATACATAATTAACAAGAGCAGCCAAAGCACCAATCCCCGGGGAACATCAGAGTCAAGCGAAACGATTTTCAGAGGAATGGCTACGAAACGATAGATATTGTACGGTTATTCAGGCATGACAAGATCCACGTGGAGATCTTGTTTTTTACTTTCTCTTAGAATTTTGAACGCAAATTTTTACCAAATACCTTGTCAAAGGCTTTTGCGAACCCCACGAAAATGGCATCGGTTTGATTTCTGTCATTTGCAAAGTCGTGTGTGCAGTCTCCACCAATTAGGTGTATGCTTAATAGTTTCATCTGAATACGTGCTGAATGTTGGTAAAAAGCATACTTCTCGAGGAAGTGAGAAATATGCGTATGTGCTATGTGTTCAGTTATTTTGCAACTGGTGGGTCACAGATAGCAGATTGACGAACAGACAAAGGCCGCAACATGCGCACTTCACAAAGCCTCGTTTTCATGAACAGTATCTATACATACTGATAGCTTTGTCCTGGTGCCTGTCTTTGGCGTGACAGCTTCATTGGATTTCTTTAAATGTTTGAGCATTAAGGGGCCATGTAGGGAAAAAGTGATCGTCGACTGAGGCCGCCGAAGTAGCGAACGAATACGGAGGGAGGCAAGGAGGAATGAAGAGTGGAAGGAATAAAGTGCAGCTGATGTGAGAAGAAGAAAGTGAAAAGGTGGAGAGCGAAAACAAAGAGAGGGTGGACTAGGGTGGCGACACGTGGAGCGCGCGTCGGCTGCAGAGGAGGATGTAAGCGCAGTCCGTGTGGAAGGGGTTTGAGTGGCAACTTCGTCAAACCGCGCAGAAAATTCCACCTCAGTGCGGGCGCAGTCGATCATGGTGTTATGGTGCGATAAGTCGCACCATAACACCATGATCGACTGCGCCCGCACTGAGGTGCAATTTTCTGCGCGGTGTGACACATGGCAGCAGGCAGATAGCACCAAGAACTAGACTGCATCGAAAATATCGGCAGTGACGACTTGCGGTATGCATGCGGCCGCAGGTGCAATTCGCTGTTCAGCTGCAGTACGTAGCGCCAAGCTGGGAAATGATGCCGTCATTTGGCGTAAAGAGCACCTGAGTCTGGTTATTCACGGATACCGCAGCCAGAACTATCGACAAGCGCATATACTAGAATACAGAAGGGCATCGACGATGACTTCTGTGACGTTGGGGGTGTGGGGGGGGGGAGATTAGGCTTTATATTTTTAGCAGAGCACGCAGTTCGCGCCTCCGAAAAAGCGGAATTTAGTTTCCCTAGTCAAAGGAGGTGGTTCGACGGCGCATGAGTGACAGTGAGCGGCGACGAGGGGAAGGAGACGATGGGTCGCATATGGTCGCCAGTTGTTTCGGTACGCATTAAGAGCAGAGCAGGGCGCAGAAGAGCGAAGCAGCTAGGAAGGCTCACGGCGGAGAGGCACGCGGGGCGACCATGCCACAGAGACGGGCAACAGGGACAGTATGTGGCGATTGTCCAGTGTGGGCCAAGGGTTGTAACACTGCGGAGATTTGGAGAGGAGGAGAGACCAGTGCCATGTTGACAGCCAGGGCAGGTTGCAGGACGGGCTCACTGATCCGACAGGACGAGTTTCTGGGCCGTGCTACCGTTTCTGTGTAGATGATGCGGGCGGGCCTCGGTGGCGGGTGGTGCGGATGCCTGTCCTCGGCGTATGTAAATGAAGCAGCCAGTGGAACTGTAGGAGGAGCTGGAAGGGCTACAGCAACTTGGTCTAGGATTACCTGCTGCAAAGGCTCCGCCAGAGGAGAGGCAGTATCGTGACATAGTGGCACTATATATAAAAGGCGCGCTACTTTATCCTGAACGAAGTGCTTGATCTGTTTGAGCAGTGGCGACGGTTTCCAGCCATACGTCAGGACCACAAGAGTCTCCTCCGGCTGCTAGAGTGGAGAACGAGTGAGAAGACGTCTCTTACGGAGCTCGTCGTTGCTCTGGCACTCATTTATGACGTCGACCGGGCTCGTGAATTTCCCATCAGGGCCATCTGGAACACGTTGTCGTCAGTGCCCTTTGGAATATGGCCAGTCTTGATGGATCGGGCGCAGCAGTACCTGCACGCTTGCAGAGGTTCACAACGTGATCAAAGTAGGTGTGCAGCTGGCCAGTTGTCAACGGGTAGCTGTGTCCGGCCCGCAGACGTTTCTCCGCGCGCCGCTTGGGTACCTTTTGCCGGCCAAAGATAACAGCGAAGCTCGCCTTGAACGTCGAAAACGTTTTAATATAGGCTTCGTGGTTGCTGAACTACAGGTTTGCGATGTCCTTAAGATAGAAAATGACTTTATTAAATTATCGGCCGTCATGCCAGTTGTTATGGGTGCTCATCCACTCGTAAGAGGTCAACCCGACCTCCGGTTGTCTCTGATGCCGCTTCCTGGATGATGGGGGTTTGGAGGTTGCAGCTAGCTTCTGCGGCTGCTTGACGGAACCGCGGTCAAGTCGACCCCCGTGCCCATCACCATGGCAGCTAGGAGTGCCGTCGAGTCAATGAGTTAAATATGTCTCTCAATCCCTAGAGTCCCTAGACAGAGGACAGCCTCGCCCAGGAGAGAGTGGCCTGATTGTTCACTTTGGCGCACAACTTTACACTTTCTCTCTCTTGTGGCCAAGACAGTTAGCAAATTCAGTAGTTAGCTTAATTAGCAAACAAAAAGAAAATTATAAAGAGAGGCAAAGAGAGGTGACGAGTGCCGAGGAGGCGTCAATTCTTTAAAATTCTGCCAATGCGGGCCACCGCAGTTATCTCTAAATTTTCGAATTTTCCAAGCAAATTAAAGTTCGTTCACATGCTCATTTTTCAATAACTTTATAAAGGAGTTGGCTCTTAAAAATTTCGATGAATCTGGGCGGATAGACAGATTTGACGGGAAGTTAATGCTATACTTCTGTGAGTGGCACAACCTAGTTATTTTGAATAGAGAAACTAAACGTACGGGACAAACCACGAGAGAATTCTGTAACAGGCAGACGACCATTAACTACAGCCTAATGTCGCTGGGCATCAAGAGCAAGCTTGCAATAATAGAAACAGACAAAGTGGCGAAGTACCGCCTAGGAAGTGATCATAAACGTATTAAGCTACAGTGGCGAGTCCTGATCAAAAGAGAAATGGAGAGAAGTCAAAAACAGAAAGCAAAATCAAACAACAACCAAATAGCGCTAACAGCAGCCGACATAGAGGAAGCAATGGAGAAACACCTCATGAAAAAGTGGGATTGTAATCAGTTAGAATTACTCATGAGTACAAAACTGAAACAGAAAGGGCGCAGTTATCTGAAGAGAAAATGAGCCAAAAATGGCAATCCTATCGGCAAACGGAAAAGCAAGTTCGGCCCTCGTCCAGGCTAAAATAAAGCAGTACTGCGATCACTGGATGACCGATGTTTGCGATGCAAATAAAGCGTGCAAAAAAATTATGGAATCACATTATCTGGCTCGGTAAAACGAATGGAAGAAAGCAGGAACAGATTAAAGATGCTGAGAGAAAATGGATTACCAACTAGCCGAACAGTTTTTGTCGCAGAAGGCAATTTACATTTATGATCTCAAATTAACTGCCATTAACGATTATTAGCTTCAGGCTTTCAACGCAGGCAGCTGGTCCAAAAGGGGGGCTCTAAGCTGCCAGAAATTGCGGCCAATGGGATAAGGGCAGTCATGGGCCTCCCCGTGCAGCTAAAGTGCGGTCTACATGGCAAAGAGGGGCAAGGGAGCCTGTATACTAACAATTCCGTTAAAAGTGACTATAGGTGATCGTTTTATTTCTAGTCCTTGCTGAATTAACTAGCTATCCTTGCTACTACTGGTCAAAATGCGGTTTGAAAAATAACTTTTTTTTTTTGCGATTAGTATGTGCAGGTTCCACTGCGGAAAAAGAAAAGACAGATGTAGTCTTCAATAGCATACATCCGCGGGTTGCTGCACGGAGCTTAATTGTGACTGGGGGGGGGGTGACAAAAGGGCATTGCTGAAGACTTGCCATCGGGACCAGGTCCAGCTCGGGACCAGCTCCCAGCAGCTGCGAACCCTTTTACCAGGCCCAGCACTCACGGGGATCTGCAGGACTAGTCACTTCCGCGAAGCGTGTACATCTGTTATCCCTATGGCTCCTTCTTGCGCCCCTAATGAATGTTCGAAAAATAAACCTGCTACTTTGCTCATTTTCAATGCATGTAACTATAGAATGTTGCATTAAGAAACTGATTGCGTGCAAAATAGCGGCAAAAATGAAACATTTGTCACAAATAGACTCTGCAGTGCTCCACTATTTGGATCAACACATATGACGGCAACGCAGAGTGAGCAACAATGGGGAATGGCGTAATCCAATTGCTATTGAGTTCGCTTGAATGCAGGCAGTGGAGAACCAGCTGGGTAATCTTGAGTGGGCGGATGCCTGTGATGAGAACCAAGGGGTCAACATTGAGTAGGAAATACTGGATAGCCGGTGTGTGCCTAGAAACATGTGACGAAAAGCAGTGGACAACCTTGGGTGGGAAGTATTGAGTAGCCACTGAGTGGCTCGGTGCTTGTGATTAACAACCCTTGAGAAGCAACAATTGGACAGCCGGTGAGTTTGGCGGGCTGACTGTGATGGATAAGCAAACGAAGATTCTTGGATGGGAAATATTGTAACGGCCGAGCAATGCCAATGAAGGCAATCTGTAAGCTTTTATGCCATTACTGGCTAATGAATGTAAAGCCAGTGTAATGCACTGGCTCCAGCACTGGATCAGGTCGCGGCTCGGTCGGATTCGATAGCTCTTTGTTGGTGCCAATTTTACGGACAGTCGTGAAATTATTGACGCCCTGCTTGGGGAAGTGGCGTCGCTCTTGCCCGGGAACACAGCCCCAGCGCTGCGATTTTCGTTGCTAGGGCGAAGCACACTACGTTTCTTCCTCGCCTGCGGCCGATGCTTCGTATACCGCCACGACCACCAGTAGTGAACCGCCGTAACTATGGCGTACGATTTAAGCCGGTCACATTGTCGCTGACACAAAAAGAATTTCGCATATCTTTTGTTCGTTTTTGGGCTCCGTGGCCTGCATAACATTCTCACAGCATTGCCATCATTCGCATCATTCTTTACGTACGTGCTAACGCCGTGGTTGCAATCGACACTAGCATCAAAATAAAAAGGTTTGATGCCGATGCTAAAAGTCCGCTTGTTCTGAAATAGTGGTTCGTTATAGCAAATGCCCGTTTTGTGGTACGCAGTAATTTTTCCTGGCCACTGCTTTCGCTGAACGATCAAGCGCATACTGCTGTATTTCCGAAAATGGCTGGGCTATAGCACACAGTTCTGAACATTAATAAATTGCAGAAGCTGTACGTGCCGAGTTGAAACTAGCGGTAAAATAACTTTTTTTTTTACTTCCGGAACGCAGGCGCGGTTTGGCCCTGACTGCATGAACCCTTCTAACTCGTACACGCAGGTGGCCTGGTAGTGATGTCACCCAACGTGAGACTGGGGGTTCTCGGATTCCTTGGTCCAATAACTTCACTGCAGTTTGACGGGGACGTGGCCCTGACCGATGCTAGGGTTGCAGTACAGTGGGCGTTGGAGAATGCGGCGGCTTTCAACGCCGACCCAACACAGCTGATGCTGGTGGGCCACGGCTCCGGCGCCTACCTGCTTGCCGATGCGGCTACAGCCCTGAACCTGACGATCACGCGCGCTATTCTGGAGGGTCCTCTGCCGGGATCAGTGCTGCCAACGAATACGGCAAGTTTCGCCCGTGCTTTTGAACGTCTTTTATAGAGGCTCCGCAGCTTAAATGTTAGAGACACGCCCCCTGGCAGAAATTATCTCACGCAGGTTGAGTTTTAGGAAGGATAGCATGAGCTCTTTGGATTTTTTCTGCGACGTTTTGCGAGTGATCATTTGTAGGCGGATTGTAGAAACGCCATAGAAACGCTGGTACAGTTCTATGCCAGTTCTGCCATAGGTTTCGATGGAGGCAAAAAGCAAAAGGCACGCGTGGGCTGTGCGATGTCAGTGCATGTTAAAAATCTCTAGTTGGTCCAAACTATTTCGAAGCCGTCCACAACGTCACCTGTTTCTCTCATTCTTCTTGCATTCCTACGTTCCTCCCTTCCCCTACGGCGCGATTGAGGTGTCCATCGAGAAGTAAGACTGTTACTGCGTCGCTTACATTGCTCAAAAACCACACCCACAACGTTGTTTGGTCGTTGCGCTAATGTTTCATATATTTGTGGTAAGTGACGCAAAGAAACTGAAAGTATTGCAATGAGTGCTTGAAGGACAATACACAACCAATTTTTTTGCGTGTATTCTTCTTTCAAATGATGACTTAGAAACTGTCTTCATCGTGGATTACTGTGATTCCGTAATGACCATGGATCACTGTATTGTATTCGCCTATAGCTGCTGAATAATAAAGAAGAGTACTTATTCTCCCATGCTCTTTCCGTAACGGTTTCACTAACCGAACGAAGGCCTTGACGTATAGTTGAACATTAGATCACGTGACGCGCGAAAAAACTGTGATATAAACGCTGACACGTTGTTTTCACTCACTACTGCACATCAACCAGCCTGCTTCGAAGACCAAACGGCGCATTAGCAGTTATAATGCCGTTTTCTTCATGCCGGACGTAACCTAAATTCAGCTACACGTCACAGCCATTGTTCGGTGAAACCGAAACAGCGTCCAGTAGAAATTCAAATATAAATTCTTCGCAGGCGAATATTACTGGGTGCTTGATGTGTACCAGTGTCGAAAGCATCGTTTGAAAGATGAAACCACGCAAGCAAAAATTTGATATCTATAGTGCTTTATTGAGCTACAGCAGTGCTAACAATTTGTTCAAAACCACACGCAAACATGTAAAAGCGTAAGAGTAATAACCAAGACAGAAGCGTCAATTAGGTTTATTCTCAGACGCCAGACTTCATGCAATTTTGTTGTCGCATATACTAGGTGCCATTTTCGCACTTTCCCTATGTCAACAAGATCCTCGGCTTGTCATACTAAATTCAATGTTGAATCTTTCCATTCAAGTTTATGTGTGTTTAAAGTCCAAAAGCCACTCCGGCTATGACGGACGCCGTCGTGCAGGGCTCCAGAAATTTCGACCGCCAGGGCCTCTTTAACGTGGACTCATAATGCAGAGTTCACGCTCCTCTGGAATTTCGCTTCCATCCAAATTCGACCGCCGCGGCTGGGATCGAACCCGCGTCTTTCGGGTCAGCAACCGAGCGCAGTAACCACTGAGATACCGCAGCGGCAATCTTTCTATTCAAATAGACGTTAAGAGCACTTTCCTCAGAAAAAAAATCTATACGGCAAATACGTGTAAAGCCCGGGGTGCAGGCTCCATTGGGTATGCCACAAATGCTAGGCAAGCATAAGCGTAAATCCCATGGAACCTGTACAGGTCGTCCCAGTTCAGTGATCCATTATAGTAATTGTTATTTTTCATATCCTTATTATTTATTATATATTGGCTTTCCGCTAGTATGATAAAGCCAGATGTCACCGGTGCCTTGTAATTACTTCCGCACAGAAACATTTAATGTTTCGCACCAGTCAAAATAAAATACCTATTTCTAAACTTTCATGTAAATCCCTTTTTATTCCGTGGTTTATGCTGGCAAATGCATTATTTTCATTTCGAAGAAACTGCGAAGTAGTTCTCTCTCAATGACACTTTTTGAAAACGTCCTCACACTTCAGTGTGTGCGCTACTATGTTAATAAATCCAAAATTATGCATTCTAGGCCTCGCTCTATTTGAAGCGCTTGTCTTGCACCGGCTGCGAAATTATATGTTGACATTTCACAATTTGCTGACACTAAGGTTTGACTGGAGCGTTGCTCCTGGTGTCTTCTAACTGCACAGGACGAAGCGGGCAGCTGGCTGGATCTGGCCGCAGCATTGGGCTGCCCTGACAACGACACGGAGTGGAAGACCTGCTTCGAGGACGCAGACTTGGAGCGTCTGCTGGCGGCAGCAGCCAACATCACCTTCCGCTTCGTGCCTCGATGGGACCAGTACCAGTGGCGGCACAAGGGCAGCACCCTGAGCGCCGGCGACGTCATCGCTGGCGTCGACATTGCCGAGGTAGGCAGCTCTTAAATTTTAGCAACGCCATCAGTGCTATCGTGTCTTGCCCAGAGACTGTCGACATTCAAAGCAGCTCGTAGGCGCCAAAATCGCCTGCAACCTGTCATTCACTTATTTTATTTTATTATTCATTAAGGAATAGAACACGGCTCTAACGATCTGAGGAGGCATGCTCGCTGCTGAAGCGATATCACTGTGGTATTACGTATAAATCAGTGGTACAACACAGTGGTATTGTACCATTTCAGCTGGGATGCTGAAGTGGTATCACGGTGGACAACCTCAGTGGACAAGGTTCGCCACACCTTACCGTCGCTATAATGAAATTGTGCATTAAACTTCGTAATGCCCCTTCAGGATTTGCCTTTGGCACACGGCCGAGGCAGAAATATTTGGATGGAGATGTTGTAGACAAAAGTTAAGGCGCAATCACACATCTGATGCTACAATGGTGCGAAGCCAGTCGAAGTTACCCTCGATGATTACGAAGATAAGTATAATCCAAATAGAGATTTTAGCCTAAGTTATTTACGACTGCTTTTTCTAGGAAGATTACATTTTAAAAGCAAGCGCAGTATTCTTCACTTGGAGTGGGATTCAGCTCTAGAGCTGTGAATCAACCTCCCTATGCCTGGCATGAACTGTACCGCATTCCATGCTTGCTTGCTTCTCCGTCGAGCGAACTAATGAGTCCTACAAGAATTTGCCTGATTGTACAGTATTTTGCGCAGTTGACATTTCTGAATTGCGCTATATGAACGGACTGAGTTATGACTCTAACTTAGTCGCGCAGCAGTTGGAAGTTACATTCGCAAAACTCACAGGTTGAACACGCGGTGCTTTGTTTTTCAGCACGCTGTAGCAGGCAGTGCATATTGCTTTTGCGCGTGCTCTTGCACCAAACATCAAACACTGGTAAACGTATTCACTTCACCGTTTTTTGTTCTGAACCGATTTATCACTACTCGCGCTCCAGTGCACCTACCTTTGCCTGTTTTCACTGCGTTGATATTGTGCTGCTGAACATCAAACATCTACATACGCTTATAAATCAGAATTTTCTGAATTAGAGAGTTACGGTGCAGTTACCACTAACCCTCATGTTTTAAGGCGGAAGCCTTTAATGTCTCATCGCTGTAAGCAGCAGTTGTCGACAGAAATGTCACGCTTTTGAATTGGTCGAAACGGTCGTGACGTCACAGTGCGCGAATTTCAAACGGGGCCAATTGTACTTTGGCTAGTGGGTCAACACCGGGCAAAACCTTGGTAGTGATCACTTCATCCTTAGCATCACCTTCCCCACGACAAAACTTAAAAACAAAGCAAAAGAAATACGAACCACGGATTGGGACAAGTTCAGGCAACTTCGCGACAAAACAGCTCCAAAGGAGATCTCTAACCTTAGCGACTGGGTTATCTCCCTGAATGAGGATGTCAGCTCCACTAGCGTTGTGGTGCCAGTTGAGAAGGAGGAGCAGATTGCAGACTCAAAGCTGTTACACCTGTGGCAGGCACAAAAAGGCCTCCAAAAACGCTGGAAAAGCAAAAACACAACAAGCGACTACGCAAAAAGATCGCTGAAATCGAGAGGCGAATCGAGGAACATACACTTACTCTCCAAACACAACAATGGAACCAAATATGTGAACGCGTCAATGGACAGCTCGGAAATAAGAAGATATGGCATCTTCTAAGACACCTGCTCGACCCAGAACAAACACGTCCCGTGCAACAAAGTCAACTGTACAGACTCATACATAAATATGAGGGTACAACTGAAAACCTAATCAAAGAGCTAGCAGAACGTTATCTAAACACGGATGATGGTACCACACAACCAGACTACCGGGGGACTCCTAATCCAAATTTAGACGCAGACATCACAGACGCAGAGGTCTGGTACGCAATTGGAAAACTGCGGACAACATCTGCGGCAGGACCAGACAAAGTAACAAATAAGACTCTCAGGAACTTAGACGCAACGTCGATCGCGGCGGTTACAGACCTTATGAACAAATACTGGCATGCAGGCAACATACCACCAGAGTGGAAACACGCGAAAATCACTTTTATTCCTAAAGCTGGTAAGAAACTCAGCACTGAGAATCTACGCCCAATTTCATTAACATCATGCCTAGGCAAACTCATGGAGCATGTCATCCTCAATAGGCTCCAAAACTATGCGGAGGACATGAACCTCCTACCTGAAACAATGTTAGGATTCAGGGCCCAACTATCTACCCAGGACATACTCTTGCAGCTTAACAAGGACATAATTGAAGCTGACGAGGGAACAGGAACGAACGCAATATTGGGTTTAGACCTTGTTAAAGCTTTCGACAACGTCACCCACAAAGCCATTTTGACAAGCTTGTCAGAAATCAGCCCCGGAGAAAGGACGTACAACTATATCCGATCCTTCCTCACTAACAGAACAGCAGTGATAACGGTCGGAACAATAGAGTCTGCCCCAATCACACTAGGAAGTAAAGGAACGCCACAGGGCTCCGTCCTGTCCCCTTTCCTTTTTAACCTCTCCCTCATCAAAATTCCCCCCAAACTGGCACAAATACCAGACCTACATCACACGTTCTATGCAGATGACATCACACTTTGGGTAACCAAAGGATGCGAAGGCTACATAGAAGACACACTCCAAGCAGCAGTGGACATCATTGAGGCATGCGCATGGGAATCCGGCCTCACTTGTTCTGAGCAAAAATCTGAACTCTTCGTGATCCGTCGTAAACAAAGAGGTAGGCGTACCACGACATCCCCCCCCCCCCCCCCCCCCGCAAATAAACGTCTGTGTTAATGGACGATCTGTCAAAGAGGTACATACCATGAGAATACTGGGGTTGTATTTACAAACAAATGGAAAGAATATATACTGACACACTCACTAAGCTAAAACGCACGGTAGAAGCGACGGCGCGATTAATCCGCCGCATAGCTAACCGCAGACAAGGGGTGAGGGAAAGAGATTTATGCCGCCTAGTGCAGGCCTTTGCGCTAAGCAGGATACTCTATGCCACCCCTTATCTCAAATTTTCGAAAGCAGAAAAGGACAAATTGGATAGCATGATACGGCAGGCCTATAAGGCTGCGTTAGGACTCCCACTAAATGCCTCAACCGAAAGGCTTATGAGGTTAGGAATACATAACACCTACAATGAACTGAAAGAAGCCCATTTAATGGCTCAAACAGCGCGATTAGCCAATTCCAGAACTGGCAGGAGTATTCTTACCAGGCTCGGAATTAACTTTCAACCTACGAATAACGATGCTAAAGTAGACTTACCCAGCGACTATAGGATGGCCCTACTAATCAAACCACTCCCCAAAAACATGCACCCCTTACACCATGAGGGTAGAAGACAAGCACGAGCCAAAGCCTTACATAAGAAATACAGACAGTGCGCTGCAACAGTTAATGTAGATGCGGCAGAATACAAAAATACCAATACCTTTGCAATTGTGGTTGTGAACGAGAATGGTGACCACATCGTCTCGGCGACAATCAAAACGAAATCCTCTGCAACGGCAGAAGAGGCGGCTATAGCCCTCGCCCTAGCACATACCCAAGGGAGCATCATCCTCAGCGATTCCAAAATGGGTATCAATAATTTCGCTAAAGGGCGAATTACAAACACCTCCCTTAAAATCCTTAACGCAACCAAATTCTCACCAAATTATTCCGAATTGATATGGGTCCCAGCCCATTCGGGGAATCCGGGGAACGAGGCAGCCCACAATAAAGCCCGAGGTTTCGTCGACCGGGCAGTGGATGAGTCTGGCTCCCTTAATCTCACGAAGGACTCAATGATCACATATCATGATCTCACCAATCATTTTAAATTAGAGAGAATTTCCCCCCCTCCAGACAAAAGGCTTACTAAAGAACAAGAGGTTACGTGGCGTCGTCTACAGACGAGATTGATACGCACCCCATCACTCCTCGCTCACATTTATCCAGATCTTTACAACCCAAACTGCAAACACTGTGGCCAACGTGCTACCTACGATCACATCCTGTGGGACTGCAAAATAGAGCCACCTCCGGGTGATCTAGTTACAGCTCCTTCTCTCGAGCGGTGGGAGACCGTGCTGGCTAGCTCTGACCCCAGAACGCAAGTTTTGGCGGTGGAGTGGGCTGACAAAGTCGTCGAGGGCTATGTACTCTCGACCACTTAACGCGACCTCTTGCCAAGCTCTTCCCGGCGAATAAAATGTTTTACAATCAATAGTAACCTTGCAACCAATTGAAGGGATCGTATAGTGGTGCTCCAAGTAAGTACGACTGAGCGTAGTTAATTGCTTAATTAATCAATTAGCCTAATTAATTTTTCTAGTCAGGCCATATAAATAAATAAAACCGAGTAGGAAATTGGTCGTGCTCGGGAATCGAATCCCGGTCTTCGGCGTGCGAGACGAGCAGGCTATCCATCCCACCATGCCAGCTCGATGGTTTGGAATGAACAAAGGCGCGTCTAGTGAATAAGGTGTCTTCGTTCACTCTCATCCTCCCCCCTTCCCTTCCGGCGAGGTTTACGTGTCCACCGAGATATGAGAGACAGATACATTTCTTTTCCTCAAAAACCAATTTACCGACGAGCGAGGCGTAGAACCGAATGGGCGATGGCGTTCTATGGACTCCCTGGCAGCGTTGCAAGACGCAGTCGCGTTCCACTCTTAAAGGCGAAGCTCAACATCTTAACAACACATCAGTGACCACACTTTAGGTCAAAAAAGTGCCCCCCTGAAATTTCACGGGTGTCCACCGAGATATGTGAGGCAGTTACTGCGTAATTTACTTTCCTTAAATACAATTTTCATTTTCTTCATTACGGGCCCTCTTTGTCTTCTTTCACTCCCACTTCCTCTCTTCCTCTACGGTGCGGTTCAGGTGTCCACCAAGATGACACAGAAGTACTGCGCCATTTCCTTTCCTCAAAAAGCGTTGTGTTCAAAGGGCAAGGCATCGCGCCGAACAGGTGGTGGCGTTCCGTGGACTCCCTGGCAGCGCTACAACACGCTGTCGCGTTCCACTCCTAAAGGCCAAGCTTAAGCATCATTAATTAGCATTTAATTAGTATTCAGGCATAAATCAGTAATTATCCGTTAATTAGTGATTTGTCATCACTTAGTAATTAGTACGGAATTTTATGTGACGCCGCCAGTGCCACAGAAGCAGCGAAAGTGGTGCGGAAAACGCTTTGGCCTCTACGCACTTTAGACAGTCAAAGTGCCCCCTGATTTTTTTACTCCTCGCTGACGTCTTTAAGCGCATATCTCTTTGTGCCTCACCCAGGTCCGTGCTTTCATCAGGGAGCATGTGAAGGAACGCGCACTGGCCAAGGGATGCGCGGCCACTCTTGTCGCCCTATACGACTTCACGCTCGAGTACTTCTTCCTTGAGCAGTCGCCGGCGCACAAAAATATCATCAAGATATTTGAGCCTGAAACCGAAGAAGACCTTGTGCGCCTCCTCGCCATGTTAATGTCTGGCTGTGATACGCGTCGCTTGGCCCAAGCGGCTTCGCAGCAGGGCCATCACTATATCGCCGACGGCGTCGGAAAGATACTCTTCGAACCGGTTCTGGACACGGAGGCGGTCGCAGCATTTCTTACAAACGGGTGAGTATGTGTAGGGCGTTATTAGCAGCAATCGAAGGTGTCCTGTTGGTTCATACTACAGCAGCTTGGACTTGTCATACTTCTACGAGTGATGGGCCGCAGTTCGTTAAGAGGCAGAACTGAGAGTCAAATTAGGTATTGAAAAGGTTAATCTCCTGAAACGACGCTGCTCGGGAAAAAAAAAACTATAATGCTGAACATCGAAAACGCAATTTGCACACTCGGTCTTTTTGTTAGTTTCAGCAAAGCTTTTGATTGGCCCGACCATAACGTACATCCTAAAGAAACACTTTGTATGGCACTTGCAGAAAACCTCGTCCCTTTTTTACCACATATCTAAGCAATAGAAACCTCTGAGCGCATTAAGAACAAACAGTCATTCTCGCCACCGTGAAATGGTCGACTACCTGAAAGCAGTGTATTAGGCCCGCTTTTGTTAAATTTTTACATAAATACATGATATATACTGCCTGCAGTGTTCAGTGCATCACTTGGGCTGATGATAGTAGTGTGCTTATTTGTGGCAACCATCTCAATGAATTTGCACTTTACATGTTTTTGGCTCACAACGCTTCATTATTGCAACAACTGTTCACATCTATGTCGAGACTATGATGTGCAACGTTTGCACTGCATAATCCTACACACGCCTCTTCTATATGTGAACCCTTCCAGAGGCGCTTGTTTCTTGCCTGAGGAATGGGATCATACAGAAAGCTAATTTATCACTCGGATGATTCTGCGTTTTGAGCGGCCTAAAAATCTAAAGAAAATCAAGAAAATCAATCAGTGCTGTGGAAACTGCTTTTTTTTTATTATCGCAAAATCACCGCAACAGTGCTCTTATAGTACTTACATTCGATAGACTCTAAAAACACACGCTCAAACATTATACTTCCTAACTACTGACCAGCTTGAAATTGTGTTCCTTGCACCCTCAAGAAGAAAATTAGCTATTTGCTCCCTGTTCTTCATTTACCTTTCGTCATTACAAGCGTCCTTGCTGGCCGTCGATAAGAGGAAGGCAAACATCTGATTGCACAATCTGCTCTTTGCACAAGCACATCTTAAGATACCGCGTCCTCATTAGCACCAAAAAAGTGTGAATTTTTATGCACTCAGACGTCCGTTAATAACTAGGGAAAAATTTCTTCGCGCGTTCTACAATGTCATGCACGCCGATTTTGCAGTTCCAGCTAAGTGCGCCACTCACAAGATACCGAAGTGGGTACCAGGCGGATTTAAATGGAGCCCAGTGAACCTTCTGCGTGGTGTTCAGCTGGCATGCTGAACGGTGGCTAAGCCATTCTAACAAGTGCGAAACAACACATTCAACAAAAATTTTCGTTCCTTAAGAAAATCGAGAATGTTGCTGCGTTCTAGCCAAGGAGTTAGATCGCATCACTGACCGTGCATTCCGCTGACCGCTCGGTACGTTGCATCGATATGTGAACTGCCTAATGTGGGCTGGCTAAATAGGGTGCCTTCGAGTTTCTTATTTCAATGGCGCTGGGAACAGCGTTATTTCTCTCAATATGCGGTCTTGTCCATATCCTCGCCTAGCATAGTGCTGGCTAAGTGGGCTGGCATGACAGACTGTCCTTGAGACGGCTTTTTTAAATGAGCACTGGTTGTATGATTGTGATTCTCTTCTTTACAGGACCATACCCAGTCTGAAAAGTGGCGAACAGTGGCCGTCGGTGAAGTCCAACGGACCCACCCGGGTTGTCTTCGCTAACAACACCGAAATGTTGGACACGAGAATGGCAATAGAAGCCTGTCAAGATGCTTTTTTTCCGGACCACAGAGACGGCGCAGAAAGCCTTAGCCACTATAAATGATTGCGGAATCTGCTTAGCGAGAGATTTATTATTTCTACAAAACTCTTCTCGCTGCCGTTGTTTTTTGTGGGTTCGCAGTAACCAGACATACTGATTTTCTTACAGCGGTCATAAAACTATTTCTTTCCCTGTTAAAACTACATTTTCTTCTTCCATTCATGTCGCATTAGGTGTAGGCTTTTTTCATTTGGACATTTTCGTCGCTGCTAAGCGTCTTGTATGAGCGGATACTTTTCCCTGTATGTACGCTGGAGGCTTTGATACAAATAAACATTCATATCATATTTACTATTTACCCTCAAAGCCCAGAAGTGCCCTATTGATAAATCCGTTATAACATTCAAACAGGTTTCCGTATGCTTCTATTGAACAGAATGGGCCTGTATTAAACAGGACGGTCCTGTGTCATATAGAATGGCCCATGGTTACTGGGCGGCTCTGGCTGCTAGGAGAGGAGAGGTACATCTGAAAAGTTGAGAGCTATGCAATACACAGGATCAATTCTCAGATTATTCAAGCCAGAAAAAATAAGTGTCATTAAGCAACAAAATTAGCACCACTGAAATTCGGAGGCTTAAATGAGCACGTTAACCAATATGTCACTGCGAGCACTCAAACTGGAATGATTACTTTTGTTTCTGCATTAAACTGCTTTTTGTTGCAGACTGCATATTTTTAGAAAGTGTAGAAAATTAGGTAGTAGCGGCCTGTCAGTGTGCTGAATCTTCCTACAGGCAATTAGGAGGTGTAACCGATGCCGTGTATGTTTAATAATGTTCAGTTTTCTAAGAAATTTTTCAGAACAATAATTTTCTCTACGCTGGCTGTAAATCGAGATCATTTTCCTATCAATTCAAGCAAAACTAAGTTTGTTGTGTTCAGCTCGCACCAAAGGCAGCCAATATTTATGTCACTTACCTCATCTGCTCACCATCTCATAGGACCTGATGATTTTCCTCATCGTGTGGATGTGCTTATGAACTGTAATAGAAAATTTTGTAAACACAACACATATGGAGAAGAAAATAGCCATTAAGCTGAGAAGCTTCATTACTGACCATTGATTGACTGCTCCGCATTATATGAAAAGACTTCCAGATTTGGTGTAGAGTTCTAATTTACTTGTTTTTCTTATGTATAACTCTTTTTATTCGTATGTCCAATATTTTTAGTGTAAGACGAAAGCCCGCAAAAGAAAAGCCAGGAAATCTTGGATCACAAAGAGCACAACTAAAAAGACAATATATTGGAAATTTTTGCTAACAAGACAGCCAAATGACATCCACAAATTCAAAACTTTCCGAAAAAATCTAGCTCGTATTCGTAAAAAGGCTAAAAATAATGATATGCACAACCTATTTAATCCGCACATGATGAAACAGAACGAAATTCCTGGTGGTCTAAATGAGCTACGGAGACTGCATACAAATTAGCCGCAGCCTCAATGAATACATTAAATGGTACACCAATATCGGCGTCATTTTATCGAATTCCTCTTATGGTCGAATCTCTCATCATCTTGCTACTATTCACCACCATATAATCACAGATCCTGTCAGTGCTCAGGGTATATATTTTCGGAACAGTAGAACTACCAATTAGGGGACGTAGAAATTCGCTCTGCTAAGCATGTCGTAGTTATAATTTTTCGGGCGCTACATCATGCATTCAGTCACACATTTTCAAGTGGCACAATTCGCATTCAGTCACACATTTTCAAGTGGCACAATTCGAAAGCGATATAAAATAAAAAAGCAGGCACCAATTTTGAAAGTCGAGAGAATAACCTACTATCAAATTGCAGGCCTATATTGATATTTCCGGTCTTTTAAAATGCACTGAGAAACAAAACAAAGCTAAAATGAATTCGTTGTGTGAGACGTATCACCACCCTTCCACAAACAATTTGTTGTACAAAAGCTCGCCCAAAGGAAATCGCACTTAGACGTCAAAAAGAGCTTTTTCTGACGCATATCAGCAGAAGCTTTAAGATGAGGATTGGTCATAAGCTCTTCCAAATCCTTCGATTGGGTCAACTATCTTTAATACTTATATAGAGCTATTGGGACCACCGGTACCAAATGATTGTAAGAGAAAACCATGCATCGCATCTTATCAGGAACAAGGGGGCCTCGGTACCTCAGTGAAGCATTCTTGGGTCGCTATTGCTTATTGTTTACGTCAACGGCATAAAAAAACATTGCTGCGCTGGCTAAAATATCGGCGCCGATGACATTACCCCACCATTTACGTCTTCTGCCGTAGTGAATTTGTGAGCTCACGCAAATTCAGCGTTAATTAATCCAAATACATGATAACGAGCAAAATCACTAACCATTAATGCTAGCAAAACAAAAACTTCTGTTCCAGCCTAAAAATTCCAGGGCTATCATTACTGACCTTATAGTTATTGGAAACTCAGCTATTGTTTTTAGGTTATCGGTTAAATGATGTGTCATTTTCGAAGAACACTTAACCTAGAATAAACATTTTGACCAGCTTTGTGGCAAACTTGCAGGTGTCGCTGGTGCCATAGCAAAAGTACGGTTTGCTCTGCCCACTTCGTTTGTGCTACAAATGTGCAACTCCCTCTTTTTCTCACATCTAAAATACTGTAACCGAGTGTGGCGTAAAGGTAGAGAGTCAAACTGCTAAATTTTCTCAACTGGAGAAAAAGGTCGCAATTCGGCCTCTGAGTTGCGGCCTGCGAGTTGAGCTACTAGGCCTACGATGCACATATTGAACTGCTTTCTAAGAAACTTCACGTTTGTAGTGTAAATTTAATATTTTAAGGAATCACTCTCGCGACGGTACCTTACGCAACAGAAGCACCTCTCCACCTGGACCAAAACCATAAAAAATGTACCACTCGTGATAATGGGACCTGGTTCATAACATACCCACGCACAAGTCATTGAATTCAACTACTGTACAATTTACTACTGTGCTCCTTAAACTCACTTGGTTTTTGGTTTCTCACTTCAGTCTTGGGCCTTTGTAAGAATTATATTTGTCCTCTTATCGCACTGTTTATTATTTTATAATGACACTTACGTTTGTTGTTGGCAATTCAGCGTTCTCATTATTGTATATGCAAATTATAAAGAGCGCAGACCCCCGACAATCTGAAAACTTTCAGATTTTTCTTTGTGCTGCTTTTATCATGTATGAATCTGAAATACATTTGATTTGAAAAGGAAAAATAACAATCTGATCTTAAATTACTGTCTTACTTTTCAAATATACATTATGTTCTTGCATATTTCATTTATACAGCAATGTATTAATTATACTGTACTGTGAGCTGGAAACCATATGTACCGCACATTTTCTATCATTATTTGCTCGAATTATTTGCCTTAATCTATTGAAAAGCTGGAACTGCTGAAAGCTGAAAAGCTCAAATTTCGCATTGCGAAGTAACGTAATCGTCGGCAACTTTTTTTATAACCTGCTAAGCCTGCCCTTGCTCCACTCCCACTCACGTGGTACAAAGAGCGGTGGGATGTCACCCCTGAGCGGTGGGATGTCAGTGCACGTTAAAGATTCCCTGTTGGTAGAAATTTTCCCAGAACCCAGCCCTGCAGCACCTTTCTCCCTTTGTGCTCTCTTTCCGACGCTCCACCCTTCCCTCACGTTACGGTCGAGGTGTTCACTGAGAAGTAAGACAGTTATTACGTCTTCCATTTTAAGATAACCAATTAAAAAATGCTTTGTAAAAATTTGCCGCGCTCTGCACTTCTGGTACCGTCGTCTTCCCCTGGCACATTCTTTCCGCTAGCATCACTAGTGGCATCATCTCCATCCTTCCTCTTAGCGAAATCTGATTCGTTTGGAACATGCGGCGGGATATTTATATTTGTATTTTAAACATATTTGGTATTCATGAATGCACTGAAATTATGTAGGAAATAGGTTCCTAAAATTTCAGGTTTACTATTAGAAATGTATGCGGTGAATTTGCCAAAAATAGCCGAAATGAATTCGGAGCCGTCCGCTGCTATGCTTCTTACACTTTTGCTCGCTACTGCGCGGTTGAGTTCTCCGATACAGTTACTGCACCTTCCGTTTTCTGAAGAACAATTTCTTTTCGCAGGATGGCATAGTTGTTAATGCGGAAAGAAATACAACTGGCATGGCGCATTCGGATTAACCGCTGAAATGCTTAAGGCGAGGAGGCCGCGTAAGGTGGCACCACGTGCAACGTATTTGTTAAAATTGTGACCCGTGCTGTAAGCCGCATTCAAATTGTTCCGTGGAATACGCTTAAAACGCGTCTCGAGCACTCGAGATGTGTTCACCAAAGAAGGAAACGTCGATTTTTTACAACAGTTCATTGCTTTTTGCTCAACTGTTGGTCCTCATCTGGCTCCTGCATTTAAGCGGCTTTACTTCCGAGCAAGGATTGCCTCTAAATAGCAGCAGCTTCGCCGTTGTTTGGCTCTGTAGGGCAATGCGCCGCTAGGGCGCTCTTTAGAATTGAAGACTTTAGAATTGTTACCCGTTAAAGCGATCACGTTGGTTCCTGAGCAAATCTACACAATGCGCCTCATCCCCAATAGCAAATATTACTAATCTTGATCTGTTTATTTCCAGAGCTCTCACTCCTTTTTGTAAATCTGAAACGTTTTTCTAATAAGAACGGCATCATCATAGTCGCCATAATGATCTCATCATCATGGTCATCATGTTCACTATAATGGTGGCCAAGAACGCTTTGTAGTTTCATGCGCCTCACGGGCCTTCACAATAAAGGTATGGTGCCTCTTCTGTCAAAGATAGAGGAATCTCAGATCTTACATTCAAACGACCGCCGTATAGAAAGCCGGTTGTAAGAGTATAGGATATGTTCTCCGCAAACTTCTTCAAGCTTTCGTACCTCGTTGCCAATAAACGCGCCCATGAGCCACGAACATTTGCAGTGAAAAGCATAAGCTCGAGTAATCCATCACAGGCATTTGCACATTTTCACAGGTTTGCCCAGCTGCACGGCACTGAATATACAGAGCAAGAAATTTCTGGCTCCCCATTGGTGGCGCGTATTTAGGCCACAACAATATTACATGGGCCCCAAAAGGGTCTGCGTAAATTTCCCTTTTTTGTTGGAGCTGAAATAGATTGAGAACGTTGGTCAGCAGGACTGTGAGAATTTAAGTTGCCCGCGGTAACTCAGGACGTTCCACTTCCGCCGGTTATGAACGTGGGTGGCGCTGATGAACACTCTCATGATTAGGTTACTTGTAAACATAAATACCCCCGAAAGCAGAAGATTTGACAGCCGTCGCCGTAGCTCAGCGGTAGAGCACCCGACGCGTAATTCGGAGGTCGTGGGTTCGGATCCCACCGGCGGCATGTGGTTGTTTTTTCTTCTGCTTTTCTAATCAATTAGCATTAAGCGATAACATATTCACTAATATTCTAAATTGATGAACACCACAAATTAAATAAATAAATTTAAAAAAATCCCCTGTGCCCCTTGGTTTCTGTTGCTGTTGGCTTCTGTTATATTTATAACGAGCCCCTCATTCCCCTTCCCTTGTTTGCTTAATTGCTTAGCGAGGGCCTGGGTTCTGGCAGCCTTGACGCCATAGGAAGCATAAGAGGGTTCACATGCAGCTTCCACCCTCTTCGTTCGATGACGTTCTACGTCCCACCTGCGGTAACTCAGGACGTTCCACGTCCGCCGCTTATGAACGTGGGTGGCGCTGATGAGCACTCTCAAGGTTAGGTTACTTGTAAACATAAATACCCCGAAAGCAGAAGATTTGACAGCCGTCGCCGTAGCTCAGAGGCAGAGAACCGGACCCGTAATTCGGAGGTCGTGGGTTCGGATCCCACTGGCGGCATGTGGTTGTTTTTTCTTCTGATTTTCTAATCAATTAGCATGAAGCGATAACATATTCAGTAATATTCTAAGTTGATCAACACCACAAATTAAACAAATAAATTTAAAAAAAATCCCCTGTGCCCCTTGGTTTCTGTGGCTGTTGGCTTCAGTCATATTAAAGGTGGTTATATAAAAGAAGAATGACCTTTGGCCGTCAAAAGGCAAATGGCAGTATTGTAAAATAAAAAAAATAAATATGCGCATTTTTTGGGCCTCTATCCCTCTAGATTGTTGACAAGAAGGAATTGAGTTCACGAATCCTTCATGTGATGATGAAATACATGTTCGCCGCGGAAGCAGACATGTTCGGAGAATTTACTTACTGATTTGATGTACTATGAGGGCCCTTGGGCGAGGAATTTACATGACACCTTTAGATGAGGAGGAATGATTTGTGCGACGGTCGTTGTTCCTCAGTAAATCAAGCAATAAACTCTTGAAACGCATGATCAGGAGCCCAAGCCCAGGACTAAATCCGAAAAAATGCAAAATAGTGATGGGCTCTTTCGCACGTACCAGAGGCTAATGCCTCATGAGGGAGTGAAAGAGAGATTCGTAAAAGTTACATCCTTGCGGTTAGGGCGATGGAAATTTTCACGCGTATTTTTTCCAGAAACTGTATTATGTTTTGCTGAACCGCACAAAATGTTCCATGTTGAGACTGGCCAGTGTTTACATTTCCACAAAACAGACACTGAGGATTTGAAAGCACCAAAATACCTTGCGCGCAATCTTTACAATTCCCTAAAAGATTGCACCTAGTGCGCTCTTACTCAGGAACTATCTCAAGATGTTTCTTCAGAGCCATTATACAATTAAAGATGCCAGGAAACATGACTGGACAATTGGCATAGCTGGGTCCTTTCACACAAACGTCTCGTCGTCATCGTATATATGACGTATGGATGTTATATGCCATGAGTGCCACCATGGAAATGGATAGCGGCGTGTGCCGCTATGCTGGGTATTTTTTTGCGGCAACCGCGGTTTAGTGTCCATTCCTGGTTCCGCATCGTAGTTGTAGTAGTAGTAGTAGGTGTATGCAGCAGTGTGACCGGTGGGTGTGTTGCCATGATAACTACTGGAAAGGTTATTACCTTGAATGGAGAAGTGTTAGTAGCGAGCGTTGCATTGGTGTAACCGGTTAGTGGTTGCGAGGGAACCGTCTATTATGTGGTTAGTGTCCTTCTATATTTCTAAAACTAATCTGTCAAACGTAAAGGTATTAGCCAGAACTTCTTCCTTTCGTTAAATAAAAATTCTGTGGGCTTTTAACCTATATCAAATTTTAATCCTTAACTGATATGTCTGGGTATCTGTCTTGCTATTAAGTCAGCAGTCCTTGAACAATTGCTCACTAACATCTACCGATATCCATTGTAATTACCGGGTTTAGTAAAAGCCTAGAGCCTCCGCATTACTGAGTGCATCTGCATCGACACCTCGATAGATACTCTTCTACTACTGGAAAATGCGCTCAATTGTTGCAATAGATTTACCGCACAGAAATCTCACTCCAGCGTCATGGCTCTGCAGCAGCTCATCGCTTTTTCTGCTGCTACCGTTGAGAAAAAAAATGTAAAACGCGCTTGTTCCTTGGTAGCAAAGCTAAAGCAAACCTCGACAGCGTATTAAATAGCAAAAATATCCCCTCTCCACCAAAATCCCTCGTGATTCAAGGCGTGGATTTCCCAGTGGTAGTTATGGCTTTGAGCTTTGGAGAGTAAAGTAGGCTCGGACATGAGCTGAAAAATATTTTTTTCCACTGTCTCTCTGACCATAAGGAAGGTTCAACGCTGAAAAATTTCTGCTTTTGAACTGTCGTGGTGGAGAATGCTGTTGACAGCTCCTTGAACTACAAGCAGGCGAAATTAGTAAAAGCAACCGTTAATCAACCGTCACTGCTCACTAGAAGGCCGAATCCTGAACTATCAGCTCATTACTTAGGCCACTTAATGCAAAGATAGGAGTCGCTAGGAAAGACACTGATGCTGGGAGAGATTTAGGCAACAAGGAGAAGCCGACCGCAGAGGCTGAGATGGTCAGATGGCATCATCGGTGCAGTGAAGATGAAATTGTGTAAACTGTCGGAGACAGAAGAAACGCAAGGTCTGGCGGGTTGCTTGAAATAGGGCCTCGAAGAGTCCCACCCGACTTCAAGACTGAACTGAACAGGAGCAACGAAATCTCCCTGAGGGCCTTCCCTCAACGGTCGCTTGTCCGATCCACTCCTCTAGTTCTTTCTCGTTACTTACTATTTGGTATTCACGAAACGGCTAAACAAAAACGAAGAACAGCCAGCTTTGTTAAGCAGGTTTTCATACAGTGTGAGTCTGTTGCCGTTCTCTCCACTGGAAACAAGATAGGATGCTCTATACAGTGGCTTGGATAGGCGTGCATAGGAAGCGGTCAGGCGGCTCGGGGTGAAGTCAGTGCTGCATTCTAAAGCCTTTAGGCAGATTCGTGGGGGCAATTCTAGGGAATTCAACATGCCATGCGGCTGCCTCGCAGAACTGCCGCCGCCTGCCGGTGTTCCTGGCGACCAGCCGAAGCTGGCCCCTGGCGTGGCTCACAACCAGTCCGCCAGCAGGTTGGCCATCGCCATGCCAACCCAATTCAAGGAAGCGGAAGGGTGAGTATCGCTGTGCTATTCCGCGCTGATGTGTGGCTCCTTTGCGTTCGCTTGGAGTGCTTTTCAAGGAAGTCAGCCTCAGCAGCTTCCTTATAGAAACTAGGCTGGAAATCTCGAGTTACTGCACTGAGTAGTCTCATCTATTTCGCTGTGAATTTTCGAAGTATTGTTGTTGTGGAACCCTTTAGTTTCTTTACTACGAGTTCATCTTAAGGTGTTTAGCGCTGCCAACAATGTGCTCTCTCAAGCGTCGCTGTGTACTACAACATGAAATGACACCCGTACGGCACCAATGTAATTGATAACATTGACTAGAGAATTCTTGCACCCAGTAATACCATCAAAATTTTCAGCCTCATAATCACATTTACGACGAGAACGAGGAATCAACAGAAGCTTACATATCTAGTGCTCATGGACGTCAGTTTTTGGAGGTTGTAAACGTAAGCTGGTAATACTTTTTCAAAAGAGCTACTACTGGGGCTAGTTCCTTCAAGCAAATACTTTTTCTCTTTTCGAAACCAGTATTAAGCAGCGATTCCTGAGAAAACTGTAGATTTTTTTCACATTCCCTTAGAAGTGCTTGTATTGAAATTGAGGACCTTGAATATTTATTTTATTTTTCATTTTTTTCGGTCGCATCACTCTTACTTCATACTCTAAGCAAAAAAGCAGCATTCCAAGTTCGGACCATGCAGAAGAAAAGCTGAGCGTAGTCCCCGGTCTACATTATAGGAAGAGGAACCTTGGCTTACGCCGCTAGTGCGTCATGCGTCTAGATTCTACCGCGAGACTGCGTGTCAATCAAATTCCTCCTTCCCCTATGGTCTATTGCTGACCCGTAAATGTGTGCCTTGCATTTCCGGTGAGGTAAAAAAATTCAGAAGACCCTCAAGCGCATTTAACACGTGTGTTTAAGCGTTAGCTGTGGTGTTAGGCCAAAAATACATTTCGTTTTTAAAGACGTTTTTGAGTGAGTGAGTGAGTGAGTGAGTGAGTGAGTGAGTGATTTAGTGTCTGAGTTCCTGAGTCAGTCAGTCAGTCTTTTATTGCGAAAGCAATACTGCTCTCACTTTCGAGCCATTAACGTGGTCGTGGCGCTTCCACCATTGACCTTTAGCTGACCCCTGTGGTGACGTCACCCCAGAGCGAGAGACAGGGCCTCAGCTCGCGCGGTTAGCATGGGCGCGGCGGAGCTGCCACGGCGCACCGCGCAGCTGCCGCGAGAGGGCGCGCGCGCACACCATTGTCACGTGACCATGTGACGTCGCACCAGACCGAAAGAGGCAGGGCCCAAGCTCGCGCGGTTAGCATGGGCGCGGCGGAGGTGCCATGGCGCACTACGCAGCTTCCGCGAGAGGGCGCGCGTTGCTATGACGTCATACTAGGGGGATAAAGGTGGGGAAGCAGTTCGGTTGCTCCCAGTTGCCGTGGTGGAGCTACCTCGGTATGTCGGATGATGTGTATAAGGCAAAACTCCAACGAAATGCAGCAGCCAGGAAACGCCGGCGCGCTGAAGAACCAGATGAAGAGGTGGTGGCTCGACTCGAGCCAGTAGGCAGGCCCGTGCATTTCGTTTTCATCCCTCTCCCAGTCACAACAACCCTCGGCGCAGGGCGGCGGTAGACACGGAGGATGCGGGCTTAAGATTGGTTTATTGGGTTTTAACGTCCCAAAGCGACTGAGGCTATGAGAGACGCCGTAGTGGAGGGCTCCGGAAATTTCGACCACCTGGGGTTCTTTAACGTGCACTGAAATCACACAGCACACGGGATTAACAAACGGATGAAGTTGCTTTCGCAATTTCCGGGCTTAACCAAGCAGAGCCTCTGCCAATTTTTTTTATTAAAATGACAAATTGGTTTCGACGCAAAAAACGGCGCGGTAACGTCCTCAGCTCTCAGTGGTCACCTCAACTTTGCAATAGGAAAGGAAGGAAGGAGGGAGTAAAAGAACGGAAAATGAGGTACCGTTGTTGAGGGCTCAGGAATAATTTTGAAGACCGGGAGATGTTTAACCCGCACCGACGTCGGACAATACACAAGCGCCTGTTGCACTTGGCATCCACCGAAACGCTACTTCGCTGCCCGGTTCGAACCCGGAAACTTCGGCTCAGAAGCCGACTTACTAAAGGCGGACTGGCACGAAAGCTTATTTATGGGAGAGGAGAGTGAGCACGCGGATACTATATCTACATTACATTCTTGCCTCGAGAGCACATTTCTAAAGGGGCAGCGGTGTCGGGTGGTCCCAAGCGATTTACTTGGTATAGATAATTCACGTTATGTGGTGGCTTGCGTCGTCAGTGGATTTCCATGAGTTTGTGGTCGCTGTTGCAGCTTCACGAGTGGGCTTCTGTTGGACGGGCACCCGTGTTGCACTGTACGTGTGACTTTTGCCGTATGGCTGTCGGCGTCGGTTTGCAGGCCTTTATTCTGCTGCGGGATTGCTGTTCGGCAATCACGTCTACATTGAATGCGTATCCCTTGCGAGCCTTAACTGTGAAGACTTGTGGAGTTCTGGTTCGAACTACTGCACTTTTCCCACTTATGCAGGAGCGTTCGCCGTCTTTCTAAACATACAAAAGCGCAGCCGGAGAGCTCCGAGCCGCGCGCGCAACCGCCTTCGGCGTGCTTTTCTTGGCCCAACAGCGTCTTTTCGCTTTAGGAAGTTTTCGCGTGCGTCACCGTCGCCAAAGCTCATTTAGAAAGATAAGCACGCTGTGATGTTATCGGCAGCGGCACCCAGGCGGGCATTCGCTACAGAGACAAAGAGCATTGCGAAAATCAGGAATCCTAACCGTTCTTTTCCCTGCCCAGATAGGTCATGTCCACCTGCATCGCATGGTCAGAGACCACGTTTACTCGGTGGCAGGATTTCCTCGGCCTATGAAGTTTATCTAGATGGCCTTGGCACATTTTTATAAAATTTTGCTTGAGTGAGAGGCGAATCGGTGAAGCTTCGGGTTGTAACATATCAGGTAGCCGGCCTTGTTTTTTCCGAAGGAAATGCATCCCACATGTGTCTCTCTCAAGCGTCGAGAGGAATTTGTGAGAATGCAAGTCCGCAGACCGGAAGGTATATTTCCGGTGCGCAGGGAGTTTCCTTTATTTGAATCCTTAGGCGGCTGAGAGCATTTCAATTTGAGTTTCAGAATATTCCAACCATTCTAGCATTATCTGCAAGAGTGCGCACTCTCTACGATAAAGGGACCAAGCCTCACCCCGTGAGTGAAGAATCCGTGGCAGCCGCGCGGCATACTGCTCGGGAGGCACTGGAATGAGTACGCTCAGACAACTCTGCACGCTGCTGTGCATCTGGACCAAGGCAGCAAGCTGGTTGGCAGTCTACGTTGTTAAGCTATGCGCAAAAGTATGTTTCGCCGACTTAACAGTAGTACTCCCAAGCGCAGTAGACCCACAACATTGTCGGTCGTTCTTTGCGCTTTTGGAGCAGGTCCAACATTCGAAGTTGCGAAAGTGGTTTAGCACAGGACGTCCTCTCTTTGTTCACTCGTCCTGTGTTTTTGTGCTAATCCTCTCTGTCAAAATGCAATACCTCCTATCCAGATCTCCACTTCGCTCATTTTTCACAGTTCGGTGCTGTAAAGAACTGAGAAAAAAGTTGTGCGCATCATTAAGACGAAAGTAACGTGTCATGTAATACTTTTCTGTGCAGTAAATCTAGTATTGGTCACGCCGGTACTCGTGACAATGTCTCTAAATATTACTCTAACTGGAGCCGGGACCATCAATCCTTTGTGCTTTTTTTTGCTGCACTCCCAGCGAGTGGTCTAGAGGTTTTAGTCAAAACGTATACCGCTAGACAGATGACATTCACATTTTATGCAGCGAACAAAGGTTTTCGTGCATAATAACACGTCAAAATCCTTCTTTTCTGCAGGCATGGCGGTTCCGCCGAGATAATGCTACTTATTCCCTGCATCCAGGTTGTCACCATCACATTTATCATCGCAGTTGCCGCAGGTAAGCATATTTGCAGACAGAAATGCAAATTTTTTTCAGTTTAATTTTGTTCAATTTATTCTCCAGTTATACAATGGAAGGTTCTCGGGCTAAAAAAGGTCCCACTGGGCCTTGACTGAGTCCCGGAGACGTTTACAGACAGATTTCTATTTATGAAATATTCAATGTAACCATCAAGAAGGAGTGGATTACAGTTTTCTTTATAAAATATTTCTTAATCATTATGATATCAAGGCAAAATTGGATCTGACTTAGGAAGCATAGTATCTGGTCATGTTTTTTGTGTAGCTGACCGGGCGTTGAAATCCAAAAAGAGACTTATGCCAGGGGACTTGAAGTTTATGATGATCGGGAAAGGCCAATTCCGTGTACTTCATAGTGATGGCTAGCACGCAGTTACAAACGACTTGAATATTTTGTAGATATCTGTGTTTCGCAGAATCTTAATGAGAGGCGCGCCAGCACACTTTCTTGGAAACATTTGGCGATTGTAAACCTAAACCGCTCCCATTCTTGTTCACGCTTCTTCTGGATAGCCCTTCCAAGGAGTCCCGTCAGCGAAGGACATAAATGTTAATTGGCATAAAATGGCGCTTTGCTTTCAAAGCCGATGTCCTCGTTTGTCAGACGCAAGCGTTTCAGTTTTGTTAATGCGGCATCTGGCTTCCACCGGGATTTAAAGTGAACTAAAATATTGCGCTTATCACGGTTCCGAGTGGGCACACATTTATATGCCGCAATGTCAGTTTCTGTTATTTCCTCAGTTATGGCATGGCCAATTTGTGAAGCAATGCTGACAACATGTTCTTCCTCTAGCTTTATTACGCCCTGAATTTCGAGGTACATTTTCCTGCTGTATTGTTAAATGTGAACTAGGCGAGTTTCATGATTTCGATGGCTGCTTTCCAGTTCCAAGATCTTGGCCTCGTTTGCTTACACCAGCATCTGTTTTTTTTTTAATTCTAGTGCTTTCACCTTAGTTTTTCAGCTCGTCAATTGACGTATAAGCAAACTACAAGCGGTCTTTGATGTGGTTTGCTCGGTTTTTGTTCTGATTCTAGAGCCTTTGCCTTAGATTACAGCTCGTGAATTGACGTACAAGCAAACTCCAAGCTGTCTTTTATGCTGTTTAGCTAGGTTTTCCCTTCCCGGATTTCAGCTCTGCAATCTCTTTCTAATCCTTCTTTGTAGGATTTCAGTTTTTGCTTGCATTCTTTATTTAAGCGAGCAAATTCTGCCTTTAGTTCTGTTCCTCTTTTGCTAGGCTCCTGCCGCGCTCGATCCGTTATTACGGCGCTCGACTGCTGACCCGAAAGACGCGGGTTCGATCCCTGCTGCAGCGGCCGAATTTATATGGAGGCAAAATTCTAGAGGCCCGTGTACTGTGCGATGCCAGTGCACGTTAAAGGACCCACAGTGGTCGAAATTTCCGGAGACCTTCACAACGGCGTCCGTCTAGCCGGAGTCGCTTTGGGACATTAAATCCCAGTAAACCAAAAAACTTTCGCTAGATCTTTCGTCATGCTCGGTACCAAGAAACTCATCAAAGCACAATACGATCAGTACAAAAAGTTGGCAGCAGCGACGACCGAATGATAACCAGAAATATACAATGTAAGTTACCAAGAGTTACCACCCTGTAATGAAGAAGCAGGAAATTGCTCAGCGTTGCGTAACTAAGCCCCCACTACCGTCGCCGCTGCCAAGTATGTAAATGATAGGGCTAGGGTGAAGACACTTTCAATTATGAAACCGGAAGTCGTTGCAGGTTAAAACCGCATACAAATCAGCGATTACATAACGTATTTTACTTACCCAGTGAGTAACCTCAGCCCTACAAATCGAACCAAGCCGTTGCACAAGCGCAAGGAACTTTTCTGTTTCATGGTGCCATGGCCAAGCGTCTCGATGTATGATGTATGAATGTACGTCTAAGAGACCTAACGAGAAACTCATTAAGGAGGAATCTGCGCATTCCGGTAAACCTCTGTCCTCCTATTTATAGAGCGAATCGCCGGCGCTAGGCGGGCCTAAGAAACAAACATATTTCCAAGACACAAAAACTTTGGCAGCCCATTCAAGCTCGTGATAAAAAATAGCGCGAAGGGAAGCCAAATGCCTCTCAAGAGGGTGTAGAACAGCGCTAATTCGCAGCTGTGTTTGATTGCGGAATGCTCAGAATTTGTATACGACGCCTTGTGTAAACGCAAAACAACAAGGCTTTTCTCGGCAGCCGAGTGAACGCATCAAAAGGAAGCCTTTTTCTTTTGTGTTGTTGTCATCTAATACATTGCGTGTATTTCCCGAATGGATCACAGTTTCCATTTAGTGGTTTTCTGCGTAGTTTGCTCTTTCCTTCGTCTTCCCTTAGCGCTATTTTTAATCATAAAATTTTCCAAGCGTCTAAAAGTATTAAATAGCAAAGGCGATGTGGTCGAGGCTGACGACTGGCAAAAACTTTTTGCCTTGCTTTGAGCTTAAACCTTCGAAGTAACCTGTTAAACTGACAGTCAACTATTTCCAACGATATTTTTATTCTCCAGCCAGTCGAATTCCCCCCGTCCAAATAAGTCAATTCCTGGTCATCGCCCTGCGAAACGTTGCCGAACAAATTAAGACAGTTTTTTTTCAGTATTTTGATTTATCATGGTTGTCGATCGTTACAAATATTGGCGTCACAAGCGCGACGACTGTCGCGGAGACTTGGCGGCCAGCGCTGGGAATAAGGAACATGACATTTTACGAGACGCATATGTTTCACCATATTTTGGTCGAAAGCATTAAGGTGCGTGTAAAGTACGGTAAGGCAGGACTGCGCGGACCAGCTTTATTGCTACTCGTAGCCGGAGTCGCGCCCTGAGAGAACAGCCCAAGCGATGACGATGAGTATTCACAGGTGGAGAAGGGCTAAGTCGCAGCCACATAGGCGAAAAGGAGGAACGCTCATACAGGGCTCACAGTATACTACCCGCGTGCTCAGAAGCGGCCAGCCTAGCCGCGATTGGTTTGATGCAGTGCGCCGCGTGAAAGAAAGCAGACGAGAAACATCGACAGTTGCAGTCCCGCAGTGACGGTGTTTCGGAAGAGTATCAGCCGGAGTGACACGGTAGTTCACTGGAATAGTTTGGTTGAGCACGAAGTAGAGACCTATGAAACGATGCTGAAACTCGTCGCAACGACCAGGGTTCCAATATCGTTCGAGAGTGAGACCTCGTCTCCAGGATGGACGGAGACAATACGGTGCGTCGGTCGTAGTAACTTTTGCGATCTTCCTGGCATGCTTGAGCGTTTAGGAGAGCAAGATGACGGCATCAGGCCACTCGGTGAGGAATTGCTCTTGAACAGGTGGAAAGAGCGCGCAGGCGTAGAGAAGAGGTGTCAATAATGGTGGTGGGGGAACGGCCGAAAGCGAGGAAACAAGAGGTGAAAGCAGTGGTTTGTTGCAACGCATAATTGTCGCAAACGCGACGAAAGGAAGGATTGCGTCCCGATTCCGGTGGCCAGGTTCAACGTACATGGCTATTAGATCTGAAAGGGTGCGATGGAACCGCTAGTCAGGCAATTCATTTGGGGTTGGTAGCTGGAGGCCGTCCTGTGAAGTGTCGAGGAAGCTTGAAGAATTGTGGCCACGGTCGACAGGAACATCCGTCCACGGTCACTCAGAAGCACGTGAGGGGCGCTTTGGTACCGTACGATGGATTGCAGAAAGATGGTGACAGCATAGGGTGCTGAGTTATGAGGCAAAGCTGCGGTGTCGGCGTAGCGTGTCCTATGGTCGATGGCAGTGACTTGTGAACAATTACATCATGTAGAGAGATAAAGCGCGGCACTCGGTTCGATGGCCACGGCGGCGAACAGCGTGGCGGGGGGTGATAGAGGCTGAAAATGTCCAGCAGGAGGAGAAGTCGGTATTTTCAGCGCTGCTAGAGTGGTGAAGACGCCACGTATTTAGAGACGCTTGTGGAAAGACCAGTTCTGTAGGAACGGCTGTTCACGCGGTCATAGGTTTTGGTAAAAGGTTACTCACGGGCCATGGCTTCATCGTAGAGGGCCTCAAAAATAGGGAGCCAGGCGTACGGGGCCACCACAGGAACCCAGCATGTGCGAACAGAACAGTAAACGTAGCTGCAGAGAACACGATTCTAAAGTTTGCGCTCTGTATGTTGCCTTTGCCGCCCAACGTAAGGAGGGTAGGGAGCACTCATGAGGCGGTTGATTAGGGAGCGACAATACGTATCGCCGCTTTTAGCCAAGGGCGTTAGAATCGATACATGTGACATAGGGGAGGGTGGAGAGGGGCAGAGCAGCCGACGACGATGCGGCGTCGCGGTGGCAGGACCCTGGTGTTGTATAACAACACGAAGACTCGAGAAACGGGCAACAAGAAAGGGAATCGGCGTCTTGGCGCGTGCGACTGCAACGACAGGGAAGTGATGGCTGTAAAAGTTGGCGTGGAATTTATGAATCGCCCAAACGACGACAATCAAAGCGAACAAGTAAGGGACAACCTCAATGTAGTTTCCAGGGAGGTTTTCCCTCCATTGTTCAATTTGTGGTTATCAAGCACCATCTGACCAACATGTCTACCATAGACTCCAAACGACAGCAAGACATTCTTGCTCGGTGATACTGTAGTTACATTCCGTAGGTGTCACAGTGCGGCAGGCGAACGCAATTACTCTTTTGCGAGAAATACTATCACGCTGTAGGAGAGCACCAAGGCCCTGGCCTCTAGTGTCGGTGTGCAGAATGGTGGGAGCAGGATGTTCGACGTGGCCGTAGAGAAGGCTTGAGGTGAGAGCTCGCTTGAGGGTTTCAAAGACATTTTCGCGTTGCTCAGACTAAACGAAAGCAATGCGAGCAGTGAGAAGCTGATGCAATAGTGCAGCAACGGTAACAAGATTTCTGGTAAACCATCGAAAAAAGAGGACTGCCCAAGACTACTATGTAGTTTTTTAATCCGGTGGGGACGAGCAAAGTTCATAATGACGGCATGCTTGTCAGGTTCGTATCAAATGCAGTCTCGGCTGACGAGGTGGACCAGGATCTTGGTCTCCTTTTTGTAGAAGCTACACTTTTTGGTATTGAGTTGTAAAACACCAGAAACGAGGCACGTGAGTATTTCATCAAGATAGCGTAAGCGGTCAAGAAAGTCGAACAAAAAAGTAGCGATCCCGTCTAGCTAGCGAATGCACGTTTGAGATTTCAAGCCAAGGAGGAATATAGCAATCATGCATTCAAAGACACAGTGCAATGGACAAAGGACAAGCGAGTAGGCGGGAGAGCGCTTAGTATCATATGCTTAATTTATTCGAGTAACACGTATATTTACAATGTTCCGACAACCAATTTCGCATGTTCGCAGATAAAAACATTCACATCAACGAGCTTCATCACCATATGCGATTTCGCGGGAGTGAATGATAACGGAAGTCGTGCTTTTGCTTTTTTTAATTCTCTCGTTAATTTTTCTCGGTGCTTGTACAACGCTGATCCACCATTTAACAATAGCAGCATGCAAGGAGGGCGAAAAGGCGGATTGTGGCTACACTAATTGTGCTGTAGTGCTAGGTTTCGAGGACGAGGCTTTGTCTAAAGAGTTTTCACGTTCAGATAGCCTTTTGTTGAGACATCTTCCTGTTTGTCTGATATAATTCTTGCCACATGTGAAGGCAACTCTGTACACAAAAACTGTTATGAACGGAAGAAAAGATACATGACATTCTACCTGGGATATCCCATGGTCTGCACATTGTTTCTTGTCATATTTTTTCTGCCTACTTTAGCACAAATGCTGCCTAGCTTGATGGGCGCAGATAATATAACTTCCATTCCATACGCGTGTCCAGCCTTCCATGCGCGGTGCGACATTCCATGGACATATGGTATGACCGTAATATTTGTTTTTCGGGTTGTCTCAAAAACCTCTAGTTGGGTAGAAATATTTACCTTTTTTCAGGAGCTTACTGCACACAAACAAGAGCCTGCTGGCCACAATTTTGTACCTGCTCGTTAAAACTACCATTAATGGCTTGCTCGCCGGATTTTAAGATAGCCGAACCTATGCATTAAATGGCTATACTAAACTTGACTATCTTGGAATGTCTGGATTTAAAATTGAGCTATGGATTCTTCGATTTTGGTTCAAATGCTCACTAAACAAGTTCTTGTCACAAATTATACCTTAAATCAAGAAACGGAAGCATAGCTCCAAACGTGGTTTTGAAAGCGTAGGTTGGACCTTTTCCGCAGTCGCGAAAAATCATCAGAATGTCTTCGACGCAGTTGGAGAGGTCATGAGTTCTAGCGAAAAGAATGTTATCGTCGACGTTTCTGAAGACATTTTTGATTGCCTTCTCGATATAACTCAGATAAATTTCCGTCACAATTGGTGCTACACTCGATCCAATGCCCACACATGCTTTTTGCAATTACAATTTGCCCTTGAACTGAAAAAATATGTAGATTGCAAGTATATGAACATGTATAGAAAAGATGCCACTGATATGCCAACGTTGCGGATGAAGTTTTTCTCGTCATGGTCCTGTGTTATACATTTGCGAACACATGCCAACTGATGATCATGCGGAAGCGAATGGTACATGCCCTGAACGACTATACGGAAGGCCCCACTGTCTCCTGGGTTGTGGCATTACATATATTCGACAAGATGAGACGAATCTGAGACAAGTTAAGGTACCTCAATTGTCAGTATGCCAAGGCCCTCCAGGAAAAACTTTGAAAATGCTTGCTGACACAGAAAAACGCAGAAGACCTTAACACAGGAAGATGTCTCAACATGAGGCTACGTGAACACGAAAGATCCTTAGATGAAGGCGCGTCCTTGAACCTAGCTCTACCCTAGATGGAGTGCAGCTACAAGCCCCTTTTTCGCCCTCCTTGCATCCCATTGTTCAGTGATGCATCAGCGTTGTACAAATGCACATGGGTGTCGGAACATACGTGTACATATACATGTTAATAAGTCTGTTCGCTTCTACTTTGTCTGTTACGCTGTGTTTAAGAAAGTGTTTAAGAAGTTGCACCAGCTAGCTCCACTCTCCCTCCTATTGCATACGTTCAACAGTGGCGGGAGCATACCACTGTCAAAACGGCATAACATTAAATTCAGAAAGCCAGCCGGGAACAGCGAATACAGTTTTTCCTCATCTGCTCCGTGCATAGAAATCTGTCACTAACCGGAAAGAATATCTGAGGCGGAAAAGTATTTAGCTCCCTGAACAGAGACGAGGGAGTCATTGATCCGGGTTATAGGGTAAACGTCTCTGCGAGTGATTTTGTTGAAGGCGCGTTAATGAATACAAAACCGCATTGGCACATCCTTCACCGAAACCAGTGGAGAATACCTGGGGCTGAATGAATGGTGAATAATGTCTCGGTGTTAAAGAACGGTAGGGGAGCTGGCTAGCAACCTAGGTACCTTCTGTGCCGATGCGGTCCTCGGCAACAAAAGTGTTTCCCAGGAAGCAGATGACCCCCCGAAATAGCCATGGTGCTTGCGAACAAGCCCAATAAATCTTGGCGTTGCGAAGCAGAGAGGTCCGGATTGGTGTCTGTGGAGAGGAAAGAGAGACAGAAACTTCCCCGTCATATGGCGACTAGAAAGAAGGCGCTGAACCACGACGTGGGAGACCGGGTGAATGTCCAACACGCATGAAAAAGAAGTTCCTTTGTGCAACAGAAGAGGTTCAGGTGAGCTGTTCGAGGCTGCGGCAACGGCTGACCCGTTTTCAAACCGAACAAGGCTAGACGGGAAGGCAAGCCCCCCGCTGAATTGCCGATCAGAAGGTGCGATGGGCACATCCCCATGAAAAATGGTATCAGAAGTAACCGTTACAAGTTCTTGACATCCATCGGGCAAAACCGAACCAGCGGCGGCTATGAGGTAATGACATGGCGCTGGAACATCAGAGGAAGGGACACTCTCGGTCATATGGAAGATGCGATCGCGGCAAGAAATAAAACGCTTGCGGTAGACGAGAAATTCCAGCCAAAAATGAACTGTGCTTGGTAAATTGTACTTGGTGACGGGCACTGTCGAAAGTAACCCGGACATGCACTTTGCTGATGGGCGGATGAGGACGTCGCTAGTTTCGAGCAGTTCAAGTCCATCGTGCCAATCTTAGACTCAATACGTAAACATTCAACCAGACTTTGACGCGCGGTCCTGTTGAATTTGTCGTGGTCCGAAGCATGCAGCTTTCGGCCAAAAAATTCAGGGGGCACTTAGACTGCCTAAAGTGCGTTGAGGCGAAAGCATTTTCCGCACCACTTTGGCTGCTTCTGTGGCACTGGTGGCGTCACATATAATTGAGCACTAATTACTAAGCGATGACAAATCACTAATTATTTGGTTAATTACTGATTAATGTCTGAATACTAATTAACTGCTAATTAATGACGCTTAAGCTTCGCCTTTAGGAGTTGAACGCCACAGCGTGTTGTAGCGCTGCCATGGAGTCCACGGAACGCCACCACCCGTTCGGCACGATGCCTTGCCCTTTGAACGCAACGCTTTTTGAGGAAAGGAAATGGCGCAGTAATTCTGTGTCATCTCGGTGGACACCTGAGGCGCACCGTAGAGGAAGGGAGGAAGTGGGAGTGAGAGAAGACAAATAGGGCCCGTAATGAAGAAAATGAAAATTGTATTTGAGGAAAGGAAATCACGCAGTAACTGTCTCACATATCTCGCTGGACACCCGTCAAAATTCGGGGGGGGGGGGGGATGTGTGGTTAAGATGTTAAGCGTCTACTCTAAGAGTGGAACGCGATAGCGTCTTGCAACGCTGCCAGGGTGTCCATAGAATGCCATCGACCGTTGGGCTCTAGGCCTTGCTCGACGGTAAGTTGGTTTTTGAGGAAAGGAAATGTATTTGTCTCTCATATCTCGGTGGACACCTAAACCTCGCCGGAAGGGAAGGGAGGAGGATGAGAGTGAGTGAAGACACCGTATTCACTAGACGCGCCTTTGTTCATTCCATACCATCGAGCTGGCATGGCGGAGTGGATGGCATACTCGTCTCGCACGCCGAAGACCGTGGTTCGATTCCCGAGCTCGGCCAATTTCCTACTCGTATTTATTTATTTATATGGCCTGACTAGAAAAGTTGATTGGGCTAATTGGGTAATTAAGCAATTTACTAAGCTCAGTCCCACTTACTTGGAGCATCACTATCCGACCCTTCAATGAATTGTATGGTTACTAGCCAAAGTACAATTGGCCCCGTTTGAAATTCGCGCACTGTGACGTCACGACCGTATCGACGAATTGAAAAGCGTGACATTTCTGTCGACAACCTCTGCTGACAACGATGAGACATTAAAGGCTTCCGCTTTAAAACTGTGCCTGCTAGTTTTCCCGGCGACAGGAGCCGGAGGTGCCGGCCGGAGCGGAGAGGACGCCCGGCGGTCCAGCGAACGGGATCGACCTCCAGTGGGCAGCTAACCACGATGCGCAGTGGAACTCTAATGATGTGGTGGAGAAACACGGCACAAAAAGGCTTGGAAGGATAGGCGTTGGTAGGTGCGAGAACTAGATGTGTAGTCACTTTTAAAGGCGTCATAGCCGCGTTGTTCGTCTTGGAGGCGCCGACGACGGAAGCGGAAAGTATGGCTCCGGAAACCGCAATAACAAATCGGGTGGTTTGGGCACCAGGGAGAGTAGTACAGCAGTGTAGGGGCTCGGGGTGACAAAGTGGTGACATGATCGGGTGTAGGCGCCGGGATTGGAGGCGAACGAAAGACAGGCGGCAGGGCAGCAACCTAGGCGTACGTGTATGTGGGCGAGAAGGAGGCTCTGGTCTCAGAGAGCAGGTCACGAGGTCTCACTCTCCTTTGACGATGCTTCAAAGGCCGGAAAAAGCAGATGACAGGACAGGAGAGTCAGGTACGTTGCGTCACGAAGAACCATGACTAAGGATCTCTTTAGGAATGATCACCCGAATGGACGCATGCAGGTCAGAGTCTGCGGGCAAAAGGAAGGCAGCCTGGTCACGTTGTAAAGGGATAGATTGCATTTGGTTGATGCGTTGACAGGTGGTGGTGATGACGTCGACGGTGGCAGGGGCTTGGAAGGGAAGGGTGGTTAATTCAAGAGAGCCGATACCGTTCAGGACGTGGCGAACACGGTAGGCCTCGGTCAGGTGCTATTAACGCGTCGGCAAAGAGCGAGGGCATCCTGAATGTAGGAAGTATGCGACCGATTAGGATGATGAATGCGGTCATCAAATTCTTGGCGACCACAAACCGAACAGCCGGAGCGCCATAGAGAGAGAGGAAACTTCGTTAAACAGCGAGAGCCTCGTTAAACACCGGCACCGCAGTAAACGCTTCTTGAAAGCAGCGCTTGTCCTGTCTTCGCCTCATCCTCTGTAGTTACCCCACTATGCTCTCTGTGTAACGATGAACCAACACGGCCAACCTCGTTCCCTGCTTTTTCAGAGGCTGACGGAGCATAGGTGTAGCAGGAAGGGGTGCACAGGGCAGAACCTGCCGATGGCCAGAGCTGCTTGTAACTTATGCAGAGCAAGTAGAGCGCATAATCTAGCCTTCCCTTGAAGCGACTCACTTCAGGGTCGCATACTTGTGATCCCTGTTTTTTTATGCTGAATTCGATAAATAAGAATAATGTATCTACATCGACCAATAATATACAAGGTTTCATGTCGTAGGTTCTAGGGTGCTCAAATCAAGGGCTGAGTACAGGAAGGTTTTGCTGCCTATTGTGTTACCACTCATTATCCCGGCATTGTATCTTTCTCAGTTATCCATATGCTATGGTTTTCGTTCTAGCAACTTTTAAAAGTTGCCTAAATGCTCACTTTTTCCTTGCTGCAGTATTGTTTTCATCTTCTTCCTGCTGTAGGCCTGCTGGGTCCGCCTCAAACGGAGTCTACGGTGGTTGTGAGTTCACGGGTTAGCATTTCTGTCCCACGCAGGACTATGGACATGACAGTCAGCACGACTGAAAGCACTACGACCACTTCCACCACCCGTGAATTCAGCTCTGGCTATGTTGCAACTTTGTTATAAATTCTTTACAACGTTCTTTCCCTTTAGCTGGGGAACCACGGACACTGACACAAAGGTTACATGCCGTGGTTGAAGAGCATATAACACATCATTTCACAGCTGCAAGGTGTTCACTGTCGTGCGAGCGATCAAATGAGCAGCTCGAGAGTGGCACTTTAAGCCAGCAGCGACACCTAGTCCACGTTCTGTTTTCGCTATCCTTAAGTTAGTGAGGTAGACGCATCAGGTGTTCAAGCTTTTTCAAGGTTTTAAAGGCAAAACACACATAAAAACAATAAGCATTATACTACAGGAAATTTTAACTGTAGTCGAGGACGGTTGCAGAACGCAGTGAAGCTTCAAAGCTAAGTTGATTCCTGCCGTGCGACAAGCTGCCGTGCGACAAAAAGACATCTCTAAAGCAGTCCAGCAGTCCCCAAGTTATTTAATGCAGATCAGAACCATTTTGCTTAGGTGGCAGTGCCTGAGGAGTAACGGCAGATAATCGGGATGGCCTCAATCCGCAGTATTCCGCTCGCCTAGTGTCCGATTACAGCATCTCTCCAGCCACAGGACATTTTTATTTTCTTTGCGCGTTTGCTTGTTCGTGCGTGCAGTGCAATACCTCTTAACCGAACTTCGCTCCAGCGAGAGTATGCTCGTTTGAAACAAGCGCGTAATTATTATTTTAAGCTGAACTAAATAGCACGCTGTCAAGCATTAACTGCTGTAAATTAAGATTCAGTATTTATTATTCCCAATATAGTCAAGTGGACGAGCCCGTCTTCGATGGAGTGCAACATCTGTGTGACAAATCATTGCTGCGCTGCGAGCGCTATCTGGCTAAAGGTATTACTGCGACCAATGCTCATGCCTGACTGACACACACACCTACTGCTCAGGCTCCAAGCAAGGCGTGTAGTCACGGAAACCAGACGGAAACATTTCCTCCTGTCGTGTCCGCAGGAAGACGTTTCACAATCAAAAATATGACGTGCTTTTAGTACTGAAAGGACTCCAGTTTCTCTTAGGAAAACAGCTTATTGTCAGCAATATTATGCGTGTACCGGCACAAAATTCCTACTCCGAAGTTTTTCATAATGTTCCCTCCATTTAAACATCGACCCTGCTTAAATACGTTGAATTGGAGGAGAATAGTATTAAATGCTAGGACTTAATGTGGGGAATCCCCAAATAACCCGTTTGCTAAACGTTACATTCGTTCAAGTGGTATTGGGCCGTAATAGGTATTCCACCGAATAATTTAGGTGGTATTTAGAAACTGGATTTTAGGGATGAATATTTTGTTCCTTCGGCCTAGTGTTGTGGTTTGCAGCGGAAGCTTAAAGAGTAGAATGTCATATTAGCCTCTTTAATCAAGCCTGATAGCGAGGATTTTAGTGGCATATTTTGCCTATCATCAACGGCGCTCTTCATCACACTCATGTAATCAAACTGATAGCAAATCATTAGCAGAAAGTGACGCAAATTCTCACGCTAAAAGCATTCCTATGCGAGTAGAAATTAAAAGGGACCAAGCTGCATTGAATGATACGCCGACATGTAGCCAGAAGCTTACTCTACTGATGCCTCAAACGTTTCGCCCTCCCCATAATGATGAAAAGAGTACTTCTGAGAGGTATTATATGCATGAACTGCAAACTGGCCAAAACTGGGCCACTTAACTTATTGTCGTGACATGAACCCGGCTGCTAGGAAGGGTGTCGGCAGTAATATTTATAAGAAGTGGCGATGCTTTCAGGCCGCTGGTAGTAACTGCAAGTAAACGCACGCTGTGATGCGCAGTACATTGGCAGGGGCATGGGGCATTCATTACTACCGCCCTCCTTGCGTGGCACGGTCACCTTGTGTTTTTTACGTGCTGGGCGCCAGTAGTGCTGCACCGGTTTATGAGGTCTGGTGTTAAATTAGCTTGAACTGAGGACAGCGGAGCTACCAATGGAAACGAAAATGACGTGTGCATTAAGGAATACGGAAAAGGGCAGAGTGGATCAGGGAACAAACACAGGTTAGTGGCATCTTTGTGGACATCAAGAAAAATAAATAGACTTAGTCAGAAAAGGCAACACAAAGCCAAGTTAGAGCGATGCTCGTTTAGGGTAGCAGACTGGATTGCTGGACGGAATGGTGGGTGGTCGAGATGAAGAATTTTGCGTGGATAGAGTGGCCACAGTGGGCACCGGACAGGGTTAATTGCAGAGATATGGGAGATGCCTTTTTCCTGCCGTGGGCATAGTCTGGCTGATGATTATGATGATCCGAATGTCACCAATAAAATTTCACCAGCGCTGCGACTAGGAACAAGAACAGAGAAGGAAGACAAGGACAGGCGCTACTAACAACTGAAAGTTTATTTGAAAAAACAGATTATATGCACACAACTGACAACCCAAAGCGCCTGCGCTTCCCGCAAAAAGCACGCAAAAGAAAGTTAAGAATCTAGATACAAAACTTCACATTCATGTAAGTTTACAGATGGTGTGCTAACGCACGTGTCGCTGTTCTTGTGAATGTGATAGGCTTCACACAACTCCCTAGTCAGCTGATCTGGTTCCTAGTCGCAGCGCTGGTGAAATTTTAAAGATGTACCAACTAGCTCAAACCACAATTTTGCTAGAATGCCACCAAGCAGCTTCAAAAATTCTCAAGCAAGGCGAAGTTGACACCCGAGCGCAGAAGCGCTCGCCTGTTCGCTAGCAGTTACATTATGCTGCCAGAGAGAAAGCTATCAAAAGTCTCAACAAAGCCGTACAGGGAGTGCAGACAAATGCCTCGCTATAGACGCGTAGACTACACATAATTCAACCGATTTCGATTCAAAGAGTGTAACTGACAGCACATACAACCAGTCCTGGCATGGGCTCTCGTACTCCGGGGTTGCATCTCATGCTTCCACGTGCTGTGGGTAAAGAAGTACGGCGGAAATCTTTCTAAATGCTGCTCATTGCCTAAGTGTGATCAGTGTAGTTTGCAGTGGCTGCATCATAATTTATATTTCTGTGAATGGTTGTCGGCGCTTTGGCGCAATGATTTATGGCTTCAGAGTGCGCTGTAGTGAACCTCAGCGGCCAAAGACCAGATGCATGCGAAATCGCGAGCCCACTCAGAAGTAAGCATCATGTGCCTTTTTATGTGTTTCTTTTAAGAGGCTTGCAATATAGGTTTAAAAGGCCTTAACCAGCCCTTTAATGCCCCTAATCCCACCAGCTGATAACATAGCAAGGGTTTAGTTTCCGCCAGCCTTTAAGCTACGGGTTGCATAGGGCGATTTTAGGTGAGTTGTTCGGTTTTCATCTTCCCCAACGTTCCGCCTGCTACATTGTGCCTAACAAGGCGCGCCACGACAGCCCCTGTAATTGCGTAAGGGCCCGATGAACGCTTTCATGGGGAAGCATTGAGGTGTAGAGGAGAAAGACTTTTACAAGCAGGAGCATTGAGCCTTGTAACTAAAATAATAGCCCACCACGCGAGAAACGCCTATGCTCCCGACTTCATTCATCAAGCAGCTTTCAAGTTATCAACTGTATAAATAATTACCCAGTACAGTTCTTGCAGTAATGAATAACGAAATATTTTAACTTGTACTCTTCCCTTGAAATGAAATGTTAGAAGCAGTTTTATATATACTAACCAGCCACTAAATTAATTAGTGTTCGATCATTTACATCAAGTTTTCTAATTTTGTAGAGGTTAGAAAATTTATTTCAATATTTCGCGTCCAGGCGCGGGAATGTCTATCTTTAGGATAACCTGTAAGGCATTAAAACAAGATCAAAGTTAGCTTTAAATGAGGAAAAAATTTTAATCTGTTCCGCATCCTGTGCTTCACCTGACGAGAGGACTGACCTCACAAAAATAAGCATATTTCTTTTGTTCCAGCAACAACCACGACGACTTACTTCACATTGACAGTGCCGGCAACAACAAGTGCGTATTTCTTGGTTAACCTACTCCGAGAGTAAAATATGAGAGCCATGATTTTGAAATGACATCTTAGTTGTCGGAGGAGTCGTGTTCACCGGTAGGAATGTAGCACAGGAATTCCGGCGGTGTTGCCGGGTCTCTATTAGATCGCAGATTACAGTGGCTTCTGTAACGAAGGTATAGCGACGGAAAAGGTAAATTGAGGAAACAAAATGAAAATAACATGAACGCGGTTTTCAAATCACGAATATTTAGAAAAAATAAGATTTTATAATATGCCAGGTTTCGTGTCTCTAAGGTCAGTTGAATTATATTCAGAAAGAATTTTTCCGGAAAACAGCAAAGAAGTGACTTAAAAAAATGTTTTTGAGGCCTTCGGTTGCACTAAACTGGCTGAAATATTGCCACCGTACGAACCATTCAGTGGCGCCGTACCGCGGCCGATCTGTTTAAGCTGGGATTTGCCAAGCCTTGGGCACTCGAGGTGCTCGAAGAACGTCTTCTTCCTCGCTCGAGCTGCCTGCTGGCTGGCACGCCCACCTCGTCTACTTAGAACCTGGTCTGTTTCTTCAAACCGTTTTTCGGTGACAATATTCCCGAAAATCGATTTTTTCAAGAACTTTTCTTTTACCTTCCTTCCCTGCTTGCAGAAATAGCAGCACGGCAATAGCTCCATAGACTTCTATGCGGTTTATAGCACTGTGTTCGTTGATAAATTTATGAAATGAAATTGCATATTTCAGAATGACTGCATCTTCGAGTGCGTAGAAGCGTTGGAGCGAACCACCGGAACAGCAAGTCGGGGCAAGAAAGTGGGGGCTGTGGCAAAATGGTTAGTTGAAAATGAGCAAAGGATTCTATTGTCTGATAAGGAGGAAGTGTTCACTGTTATTCCAAATAGCATGCACAACCACAAGGCGCTTGACGCCATTGAGAATAATTTCAGGACAGTTAATGTTCAGGCTACTCGAATTCGAAATCTTGCTGTTTTTCAGTGTACTGCTGATTGTTTGTTATTGGTTGAATGTGGGCTGCAGCGCCTACCTTATATTTGATGAACGCGCTTGGCCAGATCAATATATCGCACAACACCAAAGACTGAAGTCAGCGCCAATTATAAATACTTACTCTAGGGGGAGGGCACTGTGTAGATTTTGCGAGCATGTTAGGCTTATGTTAGGCATGTTAGGCTTGGGGTCGCCTTTAAGTTACCCTCAATCGTCATTTTAAATAGTTAAAACACTGTGAATCAAACAGAAAAAGTCCGCTGGCGTTGCCGCAGGGACAGCTTCGACAACATTATTTGTGACGAAGTATGGCTCAACAATCACATGTGCGCTGTTTTGACAAAATGAGTATAAGAGGCGTCAGCAATGTGTCTTGTGCTGTTCTCTGCGCATTGTTTCTCCTTAGCTCTCGCTATCTTTGTGCTATACTCCAACCAGATCAGAAGCAGGCCTTGGTCTAGAGGAATAGGCGACATTGTCCTTGAATTGCTTTACTGAGAGAATATAAGCATGATGCATATCGTTGTTTAAGCTCGCAGCCATATCAACTTGCGGATAATGTTCATGATGGCCAAAACGCAATAACACCGCAGAAAAATTAGTTTCCGTGCAGTTAGGCAAACGACTGTTTTTTCTAGCCGACTAGTGGGCACCATTGAGGCTCTGCACTTGCCTATCATTTTGCGCAGTCAATTAAATGATTCGAAAAAGTCGAGTTAAAAGTGTAATTAAAAATCTGAAGTGTAGAAACCTGCTGTGGTGCACTTTCTAATATTTTGCTAAAGCCTTCGTAATGACGCCGTTAGCCAGAATTTTTGGTTTTTGATACAATGTGCTACAAATACGTGCTTTAAAGTGCACTGAAGAGGTTTGGTTTATGGGGTTTAACGTCCCGAAGCGACTAAGGCTATGAGAGACGCTGAAGAGGAATCTGAACTCATCTTTTTGCCGCGGGAAATCGATATACACGTTCTGAGCATTCTTAGAAACTTCGACTTATTGCCTTGTGTGGCCGATTTTCCTAATTAAATCGAATTAACATCCGGCTCCCGACTTTATTTTTTGAATTCTCCCCGTACGGTGGGCGGAGTCGACCAACGCGTGGAGTGCCTTTCAGCCAGCTCCGTGCAGGCTTTGCTTTCGCTTTATTTTGTTTTTTGGGTTTCCGTGAATAAATAGTTTAATTCGCAGATAATATCGCCCCAAAATAAGCCCGCACAAATAAAAATACGCACGGACTATTTGCTTCTGCGTATTACTCCGCCGATCGCAGAGCTACAAGCCGCCACAGGACTGGGTGAAAGGCACTCCACGCGTTGGTCGACTCCGCCTACCGTACGGGGAGAATTAAAAAAAAAAACACGGGAGGCGAGCGTTAATCCGCTTTAATTAGGGAAATCGGCCACACAGGGCAATCAGTCGAAGTTCCTAAGAATGCCCGGAGCGTGTAGATCGAGTTCCCGCGGCAAAAATACGAGTTCAGATTCCTCCTCAGTGCACCTTAAGCGTCGCACAGCCGATGCTAGAGCGCTGTTTCCAGCATACAACTTCAGTACAAGACGAGTTTTTTCAAAATTCCGCAGGGAGGCCCCTGACGCCGACCTCCTTCATCTGCACCGTGGGCGTCTCACTGAATCGCAGCATGACAATGCCATCGGACGGCCTCTGCGACATCGTTTTCTTCGACTCCATGTACAACAACGGCGTCAACAAGCTGAACTACCGATCAGAGGACAACTTCGAATACTTCAAGCAGGTCGCGGCCGTAGACAAAGTGACCACATACGGCGCGGGCCTCGATTTCAAGTAAGCCCTGCACTTTTGTACGTGGTTGTGAACATACGGCGAAAAATATCTGACTGCAGCACGGCGTTTTAAGGGCGCTGTGTTGATTGGTTAGCGTTGAAATAGATGTCTTTGTTATGGACTACCAGCGTCATGTGAAGTTTGGCCTGTTGTACCATAATCTATACCTACGCAATCTTTGTGTCGTAGCACGATCTCTCGGTCTGAACAGTGTATTTTTATTCTTCAAGACTACGAGACAGCTTATAAACCAAAGAACGTGCAGCTGTCAGGTAAGATCGATAGTGACAGTTCTTGGCGGCGCCCTTAGTATTAGGTGATGCTGCTGCGCTCGACACAATGCCTGCCTATTAACTATAATCAATTTCACGAGTGGGCGGCGTAAAAAATACTCGATAATTGTTTTGTTTCAAGTCTATGCTTGAACAGCTCCGTGTGGGCAACTGTTGCAGTGGCCAAGCGTCAGTGGCGTTCGGCTGCTCGGTTAGCGGAATCAGACAGAGACCGAGAATGGCAGTTTTAAAAATGCAGAGACGAAATCCAAATTCTCGTGCGGCTTATTCCACTAAGTCTTAAAGAACGCGGGGTGGTCGCAGATATTGTGCAGTCCTACAGTACGACGACTTTCTGACTGCCAGTTTCATTTATGACGGCGCGGGCGACGTCGCCATTGAGGGGATAATAGCTGGAATTCTGGTTTCGCCATGGAACTTTTGCATCTTTTAATGCGAGCGCATTACTTGGGTCACTGTGCGAAAATCACGCCGTCAAAAGAAACCCGTAGCAGGCACGTGTGGCAGAAACGAGACACGAGCAGGACGTCATCGCCACTCCTGGAGCAATAGGCCGCTGGCGTTGACTGGCCGCATTTGCGTTGGCGTTTTTTACCGCAGTTATTTTTATTACAATACTCTTAAGGCCTAGGCCGGGCGTCACAAATGAAACTGGAGTGGATAACACATTAAATATATTGCAGAAAAAAGAGAAAACAGAGACATGAATAGAGTAGATTCAAACAAAAATAATCATACAGAATGAAAATATGGTTAATTCGGAGCACCAAAATGAGCTGTTCGAGCATTTTTTAAGACATTAATATCTGTTACAGAAACCAGCGCCCAAGGAAGGCAGTTAGAGTCCATAATTGAACGTAGCAGGTATGGGGCGGGTTTGAGCCCCATGAGAAGATTGTCAGCTCACAAGGCGAAGTGTGGCTCCAGGCTTGCTTTCTGTAACTAAGGTGGATAAAGCCACAATGTAAGGCAAGGGTGTGGCATGCAAAAGATATAACGTTATGACGGTGGTCCAGGCGGCATTGTGTGCATGTGGGTAGCTTAAGGAAGATATCGTGAAGCGCATTATTGCAGCATATTTTATGGAGAGAACAGCCGCAGGACGACGCACTAACAGTAGAGGAGGGTGCAAAGTAGTTTTCATATTTGTGGTGCTGGCAGTATGATGGTAATTGTTAAGAATGTAACGAGAAGACCGATACTGAATAGCTTCGATAGATGTTACTACAAAATGAAGGACTGGGTCCCATCCAGAGGCCGCATACTCATGTTCAGGACGAAAAATTGTTTTGTAAATTTGCAGTTTAGAGAATGAGGAGATGTTTGAAAAATTTAGCTGCCAGTAGCCTAGCGTATGGTTACCATTACTTATTATATAGTTCTAGTGCTGTCCCATGAAGGGACACCTAAGTGCTCGCGCGATGTTACTAGCTCCAGCGCAGTACTCTGAGGTTCGTAAGAAGAATCATGACAATTTTCTCACGATACATACACCGTTGCACAATGATTAATACTTATCGAGCCATTTCCATTATAGACCCATTTCCCTAACAAGCATTCGTTGTAAAATCATGGAGCAAGTAATTTATTCTCAAGTCATGAACTTTCTCGATTCCAACAATTTCTTTCATTCATCACAACATGGCTTCCGTAAAAACCTTTCCTCTGAGACAAAACTGGCTACATTTGTTCACGACTTACAGGCTAACCTTGATTGCAACCAACAGATTGACGCTATTTTTTTAGATTACACAAAAGCCTTTGACAAAGTACCACTCCAGAGATTACTACTCAAGCTCTCTTCCTTAAATATTCACCCCTGCATTCTAAACTAGATGAAGAAATCTTTAACAAATCGAACGCAATTTGTCGTAGTTAATAACGAATTTTCTGATTACATTGCAGTAACCTCAGGCGTCCCCCAAAGATCAGTGCTCGGACCGTTATTATTCTTAATATACATTAATGACTTGCCCCTCCACGTATCATGTCACTTTCGTATGTACGCAGATGAGTGCGTCATTTATCGTACTATTAATAACTCTTCCGACCAAGAAGCCCTCCAGACTGACCTAACTAACGTTCAGAAATAGAGCGACCTGTGGATGATGACACTTAACCCTCAGAAATGCAAGATTGTATCCTTCACTCGTCGCACTAAACCATTTATTTTGTCGTATAATATAGCTCAAATCCCAATAGAAGCAGTTAACTGATTTAAGTACTTAGGAGTCACGCTATCTTATGATTTATCTTGGCGCACACATAATTCTAATGTAATACCATCCGCGAATAAAAACTAGGCTTTTTGAAACGTCACTTACGTCACGCTCCACAACAAGCTACTGGCTTACCAATCGCTAATAAGACCGAAACTAGAATATGCATCCCCCATATGGAATCCACATCAAATATACCTCACAAATGCACCTCGAATCCGTCCAGAACCGTGCCGCTAGATTCATTCACAATACCTATTCATATTAAGTCAGCGTCTCGTCTTTAAAAGCAGAATCCGCCTTATCAACCCTTGTTATTCGTTGCCGCATTGAGAGCCTAAACCTGTTTCACAAGTTCTTTTACAGCACCCACGTCTACACAGGCTATATCACATCACCAGCTCGCATATCGTATCGCACTGGTCATGTTCTTCAAGTTGGCCGGCCTCGGACCCATACGACCACGTTCGCTGCCTCCTCCTTCCCCCGAGAAGCGTTAGATTGGAACGGGCGTTCCCACATCATCGCCGCTATCACCTGCCCATCCAATTTTTCCAATGGAGTAACAGACTATATTGCCACGTATCATTGTAGTGTTTGTTCGTTCACGCTCAAGGCTGCAGGAAAGGGCTGTTATCATTTTTGTTCCTGACGCGAGAAGCGACCGGACTAATCTCGATTGTTCACAGCCATGAACAGCTTCGCCTACGTGTTTCTAGATTACTGTAGATGATCTCGACCTGTTATCTCGAAGTTTCCTAGCCGGCTTTAAATTGAACGATGCCACGAGCAGCGGACATTCGTAGTTCGACGATTGACGAGCACGCTTGTTGCTTACGCCGCCACCGAGTGATCCAGTTCTTTTGCGGGCGCAAGTCATCCCAAATAAAGAGCTTCGTTTCCAAGTCTTTCTTGTGTCTTCCTGACCACTGGACTGCCGTCACTACAACGTGACAATATATTCAACCCACATGGCAACTATTGTACTTATTTTTGTGTATAATTCACCCCTATGTAATACCCCTGCCGGGGTCTTTAAGGTAATAAACTGAACTGAACTAAACTGAACTCAGAACCTTCAACCAATACGTACACTGTGCAGTGAGAGAGTGAAGTCCGATTGGAGAATGCCTTTGTCATAAGGAGTTATTCTTACAACATTATTGCAGAACGCGGCACTGAAGTGAATGGCGCGGTTGAAGTGTACACCGAGAAGTGCGACAGTTACTGTGCCATTTCATTTCCTTAAAAAATTAAAAAATTAGGCGGCCAGCGTTCATCGGGGTCATTAGCATTCGCGTTGAGAGCATTGCGGGAGAAAATGGCTGGGGTTCAACGTAGTTTCAACCTAGCTATACAAGGGAAACGTCTGTTAAGCATGTATTCCACTTTCTCAAATCAAATCTTCCATAGTTACAGCGCAAGAGACAGAAGAAGAGAGGACGACAGAACAAAGCGCCAATCTCAAGGTCCGGCAGCTCCTACGCTTCGTACATATTCAGCTCGTACGCTAAATCGGCGGCCCACCACTCCAGGTTGGCCTGCCCCAGACGGGCAGTCACTTATGCCCGTCCTCCTTCGCACGGGGTATCTTTCGCCTCCACTCCTCTCTGCGACCCTCTCCTTCTAGTCAACCTCTCCACATTCTTCCTATTTGACCTTATCCCATCTTTTTTCCTCTCTCCAATTGTCTACTAGGAAGAGGGTTAAGTGAGCTCTATCATAATAACAGACAGGCAAACCGGCCCCTTCCTCATTTTCTCATAACCGAATATATTTCTGATATTTTGAGGGCAAATTATAGTGCTAGATTCTACGTCGTTTATTTTGAAAGAGAGTTTTTAAATTTTCTGAGCTTAATTTATTTCAAAACTACTGCCGGCTTAACAGTAGCAAAGAGGCGGAGGGGCATAAACATGCACACAGCAACCCATGAGTCATAAAGCAAAGGCGGTATAATATAACTAGGCAATGAAACAAACGCATATTGAACGTCAACAGTGTGCTACTAAATAGCTCGTCGCGCTGGCTTCTCCGCATTGCGTATTCTAAATAGGTGGCACTCAAGTTTTCTATGCATCAAATACAGACGCCCTTAATGTATTTGCTGCTCTGATGAAGATTATTTGACTTCGTCACTTTCAAAATATCCAATGCGGGAAAGCCGGCTCAGCGTTTACAAATGCGGACGCAAAGAAAACAGCGTGTAATCAGAGACACAAGAAGAAAGAGAGACACATGAGCGCTGACTACCGACCGGAACAAGGCGTACCAATAGGCAGAAGGAAGAGGCGAAAACAGTGTAATGCGGCGTGTTCACCGGGAATCAGTGCAGCCACATAGCAAAGCGAAAAGTTTAAAAAAGGCGCAAAACTGAAGCTAAAAGCGAAAAGACCTGACGACGGCAAAAGGATCGAGTGCTAAAAGACTTTGGAACAAGCAAAAACAGGCACAAAGGTTAAAACACGCGGCCAAACGGGCGGATGAAAATGTTCAAAACGTAGATGTGCAATAGAACAAAAACGGTAATAACAAGGCCAGAAAAAGGTATTGGAGACCATTACAGAAACAGCAGCCCAACGAAATATTCACCCATTAAGGGATAAAGCATTTTTCTTGCCACCCAGTAATTACAACTCCTTCCTAGACAAACGGAGGGAAAGTGTGCTTATAGATTGGCCATTGACCTGACGAATTTCGAGTGCTTCTATGTTTTTCCGAGGTGGCCTATCTTTTTTTCTGCTTATGATGACTCAACAATTAAAGTCGAGAGTGCAGCTCTTTTCGTGGGTGTCGTACATAAGTTTGCATTTATTGCCATGCACTGGCATATTCCCAGAAGTGGCTACGCTGTTGATATTATTTTCATTTTCTTCGAGTCTCATAATGGTACACCCACTCGTATTCCTGAAGTACGCACGTACATTTTCCCGTATGATAACGGCACATGTTGCCTGTGTTTCTTGATTATGGAGCCAGCCACTGATTGCTGACACTATCCTAATTTTGAGGTGCGCTTGGGAGGCACAGTTTTACAATGCCACGCTTTGCAAGATTTGTAAGTGCAGACGCAAAACGCGGAAGCGGTTATTTGCTTTTGGCTGATAGCACGAGCCTTTCCGCTAAAAAAATCTGTCTAAAAAAATTCGAGGTCACTGCAGTAACCCGCATTGAAGTATTGCAAAAGCAATGACGCCTCCTCAATTCAAGTTGCTGTTCTGTTTTTGATTGGTTCCTTAATTACTAATTCCATTCATAATTCATTCATTTTAAGTCACCTTTATTTTACAGTTCACAATGACTTCACAGTTAATTCACGATATTTCATCCCTAATTCACCTTAATGTGCCATGAAATCATAGTTAAATTACATTAATTTACCTTATTTATTAACTAAACCACCTTGATTCACAATTAATGCACCTTAATTCACTTCATTTCACTCTTGACACTTTCTATAATCATTAATTATTGATTCGATTTGGATTAACTGCACATTTTCTCTCGTTTCATCTTAGTATTTATTCCAGACTTAAAATTTTTCGCCACGCGTTTGCTCTGCAGACACTTCCGGTTACGTGGTCCCACACTTCTGGCATTTTCAAATCTGGGGCCACTTTTGCTCTTGCCCCGCCAACTTTTTAAACATTTTTGGTTCTAATTAATTAACTGTTTATCCGATTTCGAAACTTTTTTTTGCGCTCCATCTTCACATCATCTTCTTTCGATTACAACCACTCGTTTAACGGTACCTCTCCTGAGTTGCCCACAACTGCTGCCGACTCATTTTGCAGACACGACCCCGCCGACATAGCTCATAGTAATGCTTTCGCATTGATAAATGCGAGTCAAGGCACCTTACACGTGAGTCTCATGGTAGCACTGGCCTGCCAGTCAGGAAAAAAGAGGACGCCCTGAGCACTCTTGAAGGGACTCGTAGGGCGTCCACTAAAGAGTTCTGAATCGCTCACTTTGTCGTGCAACGTAGTTGACCATGCATAGGCAGCATGCGTCCTGATGGTGGCAAAAATCGTGAACGTGTACACGGTCACACATTAAGTCGAAGGTGAAGTTGATGCGTCGCTAATATAAGGTGGTGAGAGTTTCGATGCAGATGTCAACCAGCAGTAAATGCACCACGAAATTGTAAGAACATGGTCCTTCCATTAGTTGTTGCTCAAAAAAAAAACCTATCGCGGTCCGCACAGTCTTTCGAGAACTAGGGCATGGAGATGACGGTCCCTGCTTTGAACATATAATGAGGACAATAAGTGCAACCACCGTTGCTAGGAAAGCGAAAGTCAGTTCTCTTGCTGACTTGTTCCTTCCATTCCGCCGGCATCTGATAAGCATCCCTCGATGCAGTGTTCTATAAAATTATAACTGATGGGGCATTATATGTCACAATTATTTTTCCGGTAATAAAGACCGCATGCCGAATTTTATAACGATCGATTAAATTGTCTGCTCTGTTTGGCCAAGGCGCTAGTCATTGAGTAACTGAAGCAGTGGGGAAGCAAACGGCTGAGCTAGGACACAGCCGGTCTGTACGCGGCGCAGTCGATAGCCTCCGTCCTCAAGTACGGCTTAGTGACATGAACGACGTGGCGGTGATTCTTAACATATATGACGACGAATTCCGTTGTCGAGACTAGATTAGCTTCGATAACTCACTTCAGGCATGTAAATCGTGTCGTTGGGCCACAGCTTTCGTGGGCGTCGGCGCCTGTCCATTAGCGGAGCATGTAGACCCGCCTATGCGAGCAAGTGGCACCGTAGGTATACGCTATGGTATACGGACCGCGTGACGACATTTTGCACGGCCTGCTTAAAACAGAGCCAGTGCCCTAGGGCTGAATGACTGAAAAATGAAGCGTATCGTAAGAAGGCACGTGCCCAGATCTAAAGCAAAATAAACGCCGATAGCTTTGACACTTTCTAGATTATAATTAAGCATAACAGCAGCGTAGAATGAAAAGGGCTTGAAGGAGAAAAAGTAAACTACGGCTAGAATAAGTATCTTCAATGTTCTAAGAGGTATATAACTAGGCCATCATCCCACTGCACTTAAAACTCGTTTACTAGAAGCCAAGAAATAAATTTCAGGAGACTATATTATTTCACGAACAACCTGACTATCAACTGTGTCCTCAGTCAGAAATAATTGTTGTGAGGCTGTTTTGTTTGGATTGCAAGCTCTGTGTCCCGCATTTCTTCATATAATCACCGCTGTTTTTTTTTGTTTTTCAGTGCACTTACGGAGATAAACCGCGTCCTCGAAGAGCCCAACAGCTATACTAGCATTGGGAGCCTCATCGAAGGTAGAATATTTCATTTTGGATTCATCAACACTCCCGCATTTCGAGATAGTTACGCCGGCCTCAAGGATGCCTTGATGGTGCTAAAGGTAAGCTTTACCCTGCAGCGGTAGCAATCGAAAGGGCACCCTTGTAGCATATACAGAGCTTTTATAAACTCGCAGGGTGCGAAACGAAGCTTTATAGGAACTATTTTAGCGTGACTGCTGTGTTCAAGACAAATCTCTTCGGGACATTTGGATCTCTGAATTAACTAAATAAAAATAGCCGCCTGGGCTATGCTCGCTTGATATTTTAAATGCCTGCTTTTGTTGCAACCCTCGACATGAACAGTGGTCGCATATTTTTGGAGTCTATTTAGAAACAGATTTCAGCGCGTTAAAGTACGGAAATTTTAAGAATAAATGTAGGAAAAAGTGCCTGATATAGAGACTTTTTGAAATTAATGGCTTCGTTTTAGGTTGCGAGAAGAAACACCACTACATTCCTTTTTTTTTTTTCGCAAGCCGTCCAGATCACCCAAAAAGCGCAACTTTTGATGTCAGTTGTATTTTAACTTATCAACCTCACACTTCAATGAAAAGCGATAAAATTCAAATAATCTTGACGTATGCCTAGAGCAGATTTAGTCCTCCTTCCATTGCACGCACCTCCCTCCTTGCAGGTTTCGTCGGACAAGCTCCGATTTTCAAAAAGAAGCTCTTACGCTGGCAAAGCTTGTTCAGTGTTTTGTGTAGTCAGCATAAAGCTGTGCGCTGCCGCCCCTTACGACAATGTATTCGGGTATAAAACACTACACCTACTTCAAAGCCTTAACCGACCAATAAATCAGCAGCAAAATTGCAGTTGTGATTACATTCGCTCCCTGTTTTGCTTGTAATGTAATGTCTAAAACATATAAAAGTATCGCCTGATAAGGCAAAAAAATATTATTGTATGCTTGCATTGCATCAGTGGAAGTCGAGTTGCCGTGGCATATCTTTAAGACGACGCGACCAAATGCACGTTGCTGGGTTTTGTATGGAGCACGTCGCACTATTTTTGATTTGTGCTTAATTGCTTAGTTGTATTGCCGTGGCCTATTGTTAATCCGCCGCCGCAATGGCTCAGTGGTTATGCACTCGGCTGCTGACACGAATACGTGGGTTCGATCCCGGCCGCGGCGGTAGAACTTCGATGGAGGTGAAATTCTTAAGGTCCGTGCACTATGCGGTGTGAGTGCCGATAAAGAACTCTAGGTTATCTGAATTGCGGGAGCCCATTATTACGGCGCCCCTTAGAGCTCGAGACGCTTTTGGACTTCAAACCCCTTTAAACCGAACGATCTTTTTAAATCATGGCTTAAGTTAGCTGAGACGCTCTGTATAGAAGAGAAGAGGCCGTGCGGGGACAATCAGCATGTCGAGTGTGCTGAGCTCATCCCGATTGTGTGTTCTCCTGTTTCCTGCAGCTTTGCCCTTTGATTTTAGTTCCTTGCATGAGTTAGAGCGCTCTATTTCCACATGCATGTCTTACCCTAAGTATGGGCGCGGTGGCCTGTAAACGCTGGCGCCTCTTGCTGGTGCCGGACAAACAATATATTGAATTATTAGTGTGCTAATTTTAGTTTTACGCGAAATTAACGCACACACACGGCGACTTTAGTGAGTGGTCTGTACGCCTTGTGTGTGTGGCTCCTTTCTCGTCCGTCCTTAGTTTCATTCGTTTTGTTCTTATGTCCAGGGTTGTTCACTTCCAGCTTGAATTTCGACCCGTGCTGCCGACCCTCCGCGGAGCGCTTCTCGCGATGCCTAGACAACTACTGCGCATGCGCAGTGACAGTTGTAGGCGGGTGTTCCGGTTCTGCTTTGCCTCGGCCTGTAGCCGCTCTAGCCGGCGCACTTTAGAAGACGACAAACCGGAAACACCGACCTACGGCTCTCACCCAGCCTGCGCAATAGTTCCCTAGGCGCCCGCGAGCGGCGCTCCGCGGAGCGCAGACATCACGGAGCCACGTTCAAGCTCGAACTAGACGACGCTGCGCCAACTGGTCCAAATTTTGAATGCCCAAAAATAAAGCATCACGCACACACAACAGGGTAAATACGCGCCTGAAACATGCGTGCATGACAAACCATTGATAACTTTTCTTAATAAGTACCACGAGTTTTATTTCTGAGGGCATGGTTGTTCTGGTAACTAGGTTAGACTGAAGAGATTGTCGTTTATTCGTTAAATTCTAGGGCCTTTTAATGGCATTTGTTGATCAAGTTTGCGAGTGCTACAAGTTTTTTGACGTCTTAATAGCTACTACCATCTGTTTACATGCATAGATACTAACAGCCTAACAAAACTTTGAGAACCTCTTACTCGGTTTCTCTTATAGTCTACCACAACCTCTCTTTGAAGGGTCTGGGGAAAAAGTTTACAGACTGTGCTGCTAATTATGGGTCATTGTGCCTAGAGCTTCTAGATATATCTGTGATGTGGCAGAGGAATCAAATGGTTTCACGTCGATTTGTATAGGACCGCTAAGAACAGAGGAGACTTGCACAAAAGTTACTGCCCTTCGGAGTTGTTAGCTATGTAACGACTGGAACGACGTGCTGGAAGGGCTAAGACATTACATCTGCTCAGGGCATGTAGTGACCGCAGGTCCGGATAACGAGTCTGAAATAAGTAGAATAATAAGAATGAGATGAAGCGCATTTGGCATGTGCTCACTGGTCCTAAATGGAAGTTTGCCAGTGTCCCTCAAGAGAAAGGTATATAACAGCTGTGCCTGCTTTACCGGTATTCATGTACGAGACAGAAACGTGTAGGCGAACGAAAAAGATTCCACTGAAGCTGAGTGGAACGGATCGGGCTGAGCAGTGAAAAATCATAGGTGTAACTTTAAGAGATAGGAAGAAGGCAGGGTGGGTAAGGTTTCAAAAGCGGGTTATTGACATCCTACTCCAAATAAATAACAAGAAATGGGCTTGTGGGGGGCATGCAAGGCGAAGGCAGGATACCAGATGGTCCTTAAGGGTAAAATACTGGATTTCAAGAGAACGCGAGCGTCACAGGGGCGGCAGGAGGATAGGAGAGGCGGATGATATTTGGAAATTCGCAGGGACATGGTTAACTGGAGATATGGGAGATGATTTTGTCCTGCACTGGGCGTTGTCAGGCTGATGATTATGTAACTAACTACATAGCGCACAAAGCGGTAGGAAAGTGAAGTACTCGGTGTACCATGCACACCCGGCCAATTTTCGAACAGTTTCTCAGGACCATCGACCCGCCGGCTTTCCAATGTCCTATCGCGGCGCAGAGCGGCGAAAAAGCGAGAATATGCACATTTTGTAATAGAGGCGCCACTTCTCGCTTGATTCCCAACTCCGCGCCGTGATAGGGCGCTGTCAAGTTGGGGGGGGGGGGGGGGGGTCAATAGCCATTCGATACTGTTCTAAAATCGGTCGGTGTGTGCATATTAAACAAGCCAACAGTTACTGCACGAGCATTAGAAAACATACAAAATGCGCGTTTTTTCGAACTTTTGGGGAATAACTTGGCGCTTTTAGAGCCAAACTGCGTTGCTAGAACCAGTCCTCCTCCTCCAGAGTAAATAATCAGAGGTCTTCTAGGAACAGTTCTTTTGGACGCAAATGTTCGTCCCAAGATAGAAAGGTTTACAGGATGACGAGTTCGCCAAAAGGGGGCAACAGCCGCTAGAAGGAAAGGAATTTCGCCTCTACTGTTGGTTCTAAACCGCTCTCTTGTCTGTTAGAAACCGTGCGCACTTTCCACTAGAGAAGCACTAACCACAATTCAACTTGTCTAGTACTTGAGTTATAGACGCATGTGTGAGCTGTCATTCACGCACTTTGTGGTTGCTTTACTTTCTTATGCTTCCGAAGCCGGTTTTGAGCAGTCTTAAAACAGACGATGCGCACGTCATTGGATTATTCGGTCGAAATGCGATCCAGCGGTGTTTGTATTCGCACATGGTACTGTCGAGTTCGTAACAATGTTCTAAAACACGATCCCTCCCACTTCTGCTGGTATATGGTCTTGTATTTCCATAGAGCCGGGTGATATAATTACTCAATCAGTGAGTTCGGTCGTTTCCTACTTCAGAGCACCATGCCAGACTGTATTAAACTACATATAGAAAAAATGCGTTTGTCCTTTGAGCGCAATGCGCAGCTCTCCGTTAAGCACGTTTCGTGAAGCGTTGTGTAGATGTCGTCGTATTCTCGAATGCCGATCACTCTGGTGTCACTATGCGTTTCTGGAAGCAGCAATGTTTGTCTCGGCACTTCTAGCGACTATTGATCTTATTCTTGAACGACCTGAGCTGACAACTTTTTTCGCTTCTTGTGTACTCTCGCGGACAGGGATTACAACAGGGCATAGTTTAATAACAAGAAAACTTGCTATCAAATGTGGTGTCTTACAGCGCAGCAGAGCAAGACAGAGAGGTCTGAAAAGGATTTTATTCGTCCATCCATTCCTCTGCTTTTAGCGGATTAGGTACTATTTATTCCTTGAAATCTGCACAGAGCAGGCCAGCCTTCATCACAGGGGCAAACGGTCGTCGTTGCTACTGAAGGGATGGATCGCGGCTTTGATTTTAGGGGTCTCGTGGTAGCGCTTCTCATATGGGAAAACACTTTTTTTTTCTAGGAGTTTTCTAGTTTCTAGTTCTAGTTTCTAGTTTTATTTCCTGCCTCACTGACTGGGGAGGTTGAGAAAAAAATGTGAAGCGACCAGCTTGAGGTTGGAAGAAATATCGAGCTTCCAATTTCTAAACCGGTGAACTTCGGAATCTGCTTCTATAAAAAAATCGAGAGGTCCTATCCCTCCTTGCTTGGGAGTTCATTCTGTGTTTAATATCACTGATTTTGTTCGATCAGAAGGTTGGTGTTTTGTTACCTGAAATCGGCTGCAAAATTTCAGGACTTTAACTGCAACACTCTTTATTGACTAACCTAACCAGTTTCCTAGAGATGGCCCTTCATTTCGTTCCACTTTTTTTTTGGTTTGCAGAAAATAAACACGTTTCTCGACACGAAGAGAGCCCGTGGAGCCCCGCTTTACACTGCACTTTCTGTTTCTCTACCGACCGACGATGAGCGGAGGGCTGCGTCGGAATACCTTCGGTACGTAGAGAGCTGCACTTCCGTCATCGGGATTGAATCCCGGTCGTGGCGTGCGCATTTAGATGTAGGTGAAATACAAACACACATTTCTGACATGGTTTACGCAGAGAGCGTACTGGCTCTTAAAGAGCGAGACAACACACACAAAACAGGACTGGCGCCAACATCCAACTAAGTTTATTCATGAAAAAAACACTTAATTTATGGAAAATTAATTAATGGAAAAACACTTTCACACAATAAGTTATCCACAAGAATTGCCTGCAGTTTCTTAACTTGAGACTTGTGTTTAAGCAGGACAGACAAGTTTGTTGGTCCTACAATCCCAGGTCGTGCAAAGAGTAACTGCCTTTTAGTAGTCCACATTTCAAGCTAATCAAGAGGGGAATCGTTGCGACATGCGTGAATGCAGCATTGGGAAAATCTTGTGAGCATGAGATGGCACAGAGCCTTGATGCGCAAACTGAACGCATTCACCAAGCAGGGTACCCAAAACACCTTATCACTAGTATTAGTGAAGACCTGGTCAAGAAGCGCAAGTGAACGTCAGAAGTTGAACACAGTAAAAAAAATAAAACAAGCATAAAGAAGACCAACCCACGGTGGTGATTCTTTATATTCATTGGCTTCCGCACAGCCTGAAATAAGTGGCAAGCAGGTATAAGATTAATGTGGTGCTTTCTTCTCCTTGCAAGCTGTCGCGCGTTTGCACCTTGAACAAAGTAAAAATGGATAGGAAGTGCAAAAATAATCACCAAACCGCGCCAGTGAGTGCACGGCTGATGTTGCGTACGTTGTGCCTCTAAGCTGCGGTCAGGAATATATCGGCTAGACAGGTCAGTGCTTTAATGAAAGAGTGAGGCTGCACAAGATTGCGATAGAAATGGTTATAGCGGCCCCATGGCCACTCACTGCAAAAGCTGCAACTGCCGCCTCGCTTTTGAAAACACTAAATTCATTTCAAGGTCTAAAGACAGATTAGAGCGTGAAATAACAGAAGCATATTACATCAAGCAGAAGGGCCATATCTACATAAGCAAGCCATCTGTGCTGCTGTCAGATGGAGAGGTTAGTTTTCTTGGTGGGTCTTTGTCATCACTGTAATCATTGCTTTGGTCCTTTTGCCACATGTGCCTTTGTTAAATCATCTCTTGTATCTCTTTCGCTTTTATTTTTTTGCCTGATGGTGTGGTTATTAAGTGTTTTTTCATGAATAAACATAGTTTGAAGTTGGCGGCAGTCCTGTCTTGAGTGTGTTGTCTCCATCTTTTAGCGCGAGTACGCTTTTGACGTAAACTATGTAATGCAACAACCAACAAGCTAAAATAAAAGTCTTGCATGAACACATTTCTGCTGTGCCATTTGAGATGACGCGAATAGACCTCTTCGATCTTAATTTATCCAGAGCCCTCAACTTTGGAATCTTTCACATCCCGTGCGTAAATTAGATACATTGATCACCACACACCATACTGCCGCGATAAAAAGAAATGTAAACAGTGTGGTGCAACGCTCTCCGCTGTTCTTAATACTTTTCATCGCCCGTCTACGCAGCCGCTGCCTTCATGTCCGGTTATTTGAGCATCAGAAACCGCAGTTTCTTAATGCCTCGGGGCTTCATCTCAGGTGTTTTCTTCGCTGTTTTTATTGATTTGCTCAATGGGTTTCATATCTTGGTTGCTACGCGTTGTTTTCCGGTAACTTTTCGTGGCGTACTTTGCCCAGCTGTTTTTCACATTGTAGGGCTGCCCATCCTCGTTTATTAGATTTCTGAAACAGCTTAGGGCGGTATGTAGGTGTGTTAATTCAGAACTGAGTGCCCGTTTTATGTACTATCGCGCTCAATATGAGTTGCAACGCGCGGTCATCGACCGGGGTTCGTTTCGTGGTGTGCCTCCTCCAAACAGTCGCTCGGAATTCTGGGAGAAACTTTTTCCTGAGCGGGGGTGCTGTTGTTTCCTGGAACAGCAGTTTCTCTCAGAATTCCGAACGACTGTTTGGAGGAAGCACACCACGGAACGAGCCCCGGTCGATTACCGCGCGTTGTAACTCATATTGAGCGCGATAGAACGTGCTTATCATCGGAAACTTTATCGCCCCTACAATCTCAGTGTTTTTGTTTTACAGCTTAGGATCTTTGTCTTGTGTTTGGCGTCGGTATAGTATAATTATTAGCAGCAGTTGTAGAAGTAGCAATGGGCGTAACGGGTGGGCGCATTGCCATGGGTACCAGACGGAGGGTGCTTACTTTCGAAAAAATATTGGTTCTGGTTTTGCTCCGGTCAAACCTGGAGTGACACGATAGCTACAGCTGGCCGAGGGGAACTCGCTCAATCGAGTTACAAAGTCAATCTTTCGCCACGCCGTTTCGCTGGGCGTTCCTTCTTCATCTTCGGCCCTGGACGTGGATTCACCCTCTTCCCCCTCTCCACTCCTCCCCCACTCGGTTTCACCAGCGGGCCGCTCCGCCAGCAGCTGCTCCGCACCACCAGACCAGCCACTGCACCGCAGCGGTGGCCACGGCGCCGCCAAGCTAAAGGCTCTAAGTGCTAGCGTATTGTAGGCGCGCGGCTCGCACACCAGCTCTGTGCTCTGATGTCACTCCGCGCATGCGCACAACTGACGAGGCGGACGGCGTCTGCTCCGCCGTCGTCGCAGCTGCGAGGCGCGCGGCCACGCTCACTTCGTGAAACGGCTGGCGTAGTGTAGCTAACGCTTTCACAGGACTATATGAGGAGCGCGGAGGAATGCGTGTGTTGGGTGGTTACCATTGGATCCGTCTCAAATGTTGTTACCGATAAAGAAGGCTTAGGAAAGGACGTAGGAATGCATAAATGGAGTGGGTTTGCCATTCAAACCATTCGTAGGTAATTTCCCATGGCAACCTCTCTCCGTCATGATAACAACTATCGTAACCACCATCGTTCAGCCGCTTATGGCTGCCGCTGGAATCACCAAAAGTGTTGGCATAAACCTAAAAGGAGGAGCATAACTGCGGAAGGAGAAAGACATGGTGTAGGTCAGGAAGCGTTATTGGAGGGTGTCTACCACGGGAACCGTAGGGAAGGTAAGTACCGTGCCAGAAAAGCCGCCGTGGTGGCTCAGTGGTTATGGCGTCGGCGGCTGACCCGACAAATGCGGGTTCGATTCCGGCCGCTGCGGTCAAATTTCGATGAAGACGAAATTCTAGAGGCCCGTGTACTGTGCGACCTCAGTGGAAGTTAAGACTCTCAGCTGTTCGAAATTTCCAGAGCACTTCACTACGGCGTCCCTTACAGCCGGAGTCGCTTTGGGACGGCAAACTCTATAAACCAAACAAGCTACCGTGCAACAAGAATGCTTTGGCGAGAGAGTAAGAATGCACGAACGGAAGAGATTTGACACGAAGCCACCCGGACAGTATGACGGTAGATTAGAAATAGGTTTACGGGGGTGGTTACTGTGGATAGACAGAGGAATAGCGAAAACGCGGAGTACGCAATCGCAACGTGGCTGCCACGACACCCATCCGAAAAATAGGCTCCACGAAAGAGGAGGAAGAGTATTTCAGGAGTGGAGGAACGTTGTACGGTCCGTCTGCGCTGTCTGCTGCCACACGCTGCTCCCGAGGAGACGCTCCGCAGCGATGGGACCTCGCTAGTAGAGCGGAGCACTGAAGAGAAGCGATAGCCAAAAGAACGAATGTGTGCAGGAAACCAAGCGATCTATAAATATGCAGATATAAAGTCGTCCTCATGTTGTTCAACTCAATATATCCTCAATTAATAGCACCTTAACAGTTATAGCGGAATTTCCCGTTATGCACACGTAACCGTCCTGCGAATTTGTTCTTTTCAATAGACGCGTTCGCCACTAGGCATAAGTTAATAGCGGGAATGGGGATGACAGGAGACTTGTTCGCCGATTGCTTATTGAGTTCCACAATGACAAAAGGCATGTTGAGTTTGATCATGTCATGCTGCGCACCAAGTGCTCTCTCAATGCGTTGACCACGTGGTTCTGTAGCAGTAGCAGCGGCCTCACGTGGTAGGAGCAGTATCAGCCGCCGATGATAGACGCGTGCCGCCGGCACGAGAGTCGAGCTCCTTTAGGCAGAACTTCGGCGTCATCTTCATCTTCGTCACGGCTTCCACGAGACACTTGCTGTGCATGTTGTTGACCAGCAGATTGTAGTGACGCAGGAAATCAGCTCCTAGGATTGGGTAACGTACTTCTGGGACGAGGAAAACCCATCGGAACACACGTCGGAGGCCCAAATTGAGTGTAAGAGCATGTTCGCCGTACGTAGCGGTGGGGGTGAGGTTTGTGGCTTGGAGCAATGGGCCAGTACGGCGAGAAGGTGATGATGCAAAGCTGCAGGGCAGGATGCTCACCTCGGCACCGTTGTCGACGAGAAAACGGAGGCCCGAGTTTTGGTCGCGAATGAAGAATAAGCGGCTGCTCTCCAGGGTGACACCACTGTTCTGCCACCGAATGCGACGATCAAGCCCAGCCGGTTGTCATGAACGTAATTCAAGCGCTCAAGGTGTGATGTCAGCGGTGCGTAACCAGCGTACAAAGAAATCAATTCACCGACCAGGTTCCGCGACGTCCCAGCTCGAATTTCTCAGCTGCCCACCTTGAATTATGCGGTCCCGTGAACGCAACTGACGGCCGATTGCATTGAGAACAGCTTCCATAAGGCAGAATTTAGGGACCCAGGTACAGTGGAGGACCTTTTCGGACACCATGCTATCGGGTGCATGTAGGTTTGTAGCGACGCGTCATGGGTGCACAGCGGGCCCGACCATACGTCATCGTCCGGAATGACTATTGGTGCGGATGAAGACGCCGACATGGGTAACCCGTACAGCGACGAAAATAATAGCACCCGAAGTACGGGAACTCTCGCAATGCAGGAATCTGATGGCGACGATGACGAGGAGGTCGACCTACATCCTGTTTCCGCGAGTGCTTTAAACCCAATTAATTATATGGCGTTACTGAACAAGCTTGTCCGCTGGAGGGGTATAAGCGAGGAGGGTGTGACTGCGTTGGAGAGCTTGGAAAGCGCCGCTTAGAGTCTAGTTTGAACAGACGCGGATAAACGACTTACACTATCACAATTAGCATTTTTGGCAGCAACATGGGAAGTCCACCTGCTATCAGCCTCGAATACAACGAACCGAATCCGCGCGACAATCAGGTTTGTTATAAGTTGGCTCGACTGTATTTGGCGCCTTGTGTGTACTGTAATAGAACTGAATGTTCGCCTTTTTTGCGTTGGTATACAGTACATGTCACTGGCCGGTGCGCTAACTGGCACTGCAGCCTGTTTGAGAAAATGTACGCAACGTATACGAGTGTTTGTTTTTCTAGGCGCCCAGGTAAAGCGCCCAACGCTGCACGTGGAAAACTGTCAGTACTGTGTTCTTCCAGTCCGCCATTAGTAAGTCGGGGAGTCACTCCTTGAATTATAAAAACAATCTGCTCTTGAACAAGAGAAACGCAGGAGCTTTGCCCCGCCAGCAGTTAGTGCGCTCCGGGGTCAATTTAAACGTGAACGAGAGGACAACTATATTCACTCATTTTTTTTTTTTCAGAACAGATTTCGTAGCAGTTCTGCATATCTTGACATTTGTCTGGCACCAAAAGATGCATTTAGCGCCGGGAAAATTTTGATAAAATTTTCAGTTGCCAGTCGATTTGAACTCGCGGCATCCTTACCAGAGGAGATGGGCCGCCACTGTTTTGAATAGGATTTCGGTGATGCCCAGCTTCTGGGATCACCTCGAAAATAAGCGCTGATGCACACTTTTGCTTGCGAAGTCAGGCGCTGTTGGTGACATCTGTATTTCGCCTTCTTTCCCGTTTAAAAAAGCTGTTTTTGGTGAAAATGATCTCTTCGTCACAAACATTGTGTAACTCCTGAGATGCTTAAATAAATATGCAAGACAAGCTTTTTAATATTTTACACATGCGTTCAGCAGATCGACTGAGAAAGTTTTAAAAATACTGATACAGGTTAACAGCACAGCTACTTATGGCACGCAAACGCAGTTCTTGACCTTGCATGAAGTTCAAAATTGTTACCATGATACGTTGTGGTCAAGGTGAGATTTGTCACGAGGGCACGAGCCAACACAGACAGCGGCACGAAACTTATAGCTCGATGGTAAAGTACAATTTGGAAGAGAGCTGGCAGATGCCCTTAACAACTTTCTGCGGCTCTTGCCGATACGAAACCATCACATGATACCAATAACTGCATTATCCTTACCATAATACTACAGTATTCTTCAAACCCGGTTGAGACAGAAGTTGCATGAGTCATAGAAAACCTTAATACTTGCCATAGCTGCGGCATTGACGGCATTCAAGTAAGACTCGTGAAACATGGAGGTATCATCGCACCGGTTATTCCAGATATGATTACCCTTTGCTTAACTACTGGTACTTTTGCTAAGAATAAAAAATAAGTAAATGAACTGTTCTCTATAAGAAAGCAGAGGGCAGTGATTTAGAAGACCATAGACCACTATTTATACTTCCAACCTGCTATAAAAGCTTTAAAATTTTTGTATACAAAGTTGTCTATCATTATTCATAAACCTAATCTCTTGCGCCAAATCATTATGGCTCTTGCAAATATAAAGCTGTTTACTTAAAAGTATTTGAACAAAACAAATACATACTATGTTTGAAAGCCTGCATGACTGGAGTTTTCTTGGGCTACAAGAAACCATTCTATTTCGTGAGCTTGCTCTTCAAAAACTCAGAGTCATGCTATTCGTGAACATGCACGAATGCATTTGAAATCATCTCTGTCACAAAAAAAAAGCAAAGCGAACAAGCGAGGGCGAAGCTTCAGTGTTCTTGCCAAAGTTTCGACACGAGGACTTTTCTTCGTCTGGCTAAAGCGTTCACCATTGCCGGAGCTTAAACAGGGCGTTCACTCCGAGGAGGACGGCCCATTGAGATAGTGGGCGTTAAGTGGGACAAAGGTATTAGGATGGGAAGGAGGAATTTTGTCTAGGCATGATGGCTGCTAAAGAGGAATAATCGTTTGACGCCCAAAACCGTGTTATAAAACATGCCAGCTGGGCAGAAAAGAATTCGGTTGTGTGGAGCGTGGCGAGAAAGCGAAAGCAGGTTTCGAAGGCTGCCTGTCCAACAGCGACAGGTCGCTAGCTATGGCAGGCTGTGTTGACCTCAAAAACTAGGATGAAGAAGTTAAGCAGTACGGCAGAACCAACTACCCGGGGACAAAATCTGGAGAAAAAAAACGGAGGCAGTTTCGAGTAAAGCTCGATGTGAACGTGGATTCCGGAGAAATGATAGCAGTAGGTGTACGTCATAAGGTACGGGTGCGGACAAAAGTAAACGGAGCACGCAACTGTCTTTGAATATTTTTTCCGTGTCACCTAATCGAAATTTCCAGCAGTGGTACGCGCATGCTGGTAGCGGAAGTTGGCGGGCTTTCCTGTAGACAAACAACGCTTCTTCATTACCAAAGGAGAAGGCGTGATTGCACTTCGAACGCAATAGCGTGCTCCGTTTACTTATGTCCGCGCCTGTACAAGTGCAACGATGAAAGAACCGAAGAGAAATCATAGAGAAAGTTAAGGTAAGGAAAGAGGCATTGAGGAAGAAAGGACGGGTCGAGGCTTAGGGGTCGGGTGAAATGAATGATAATGCGGCTATAAAAATTGAAGCAAGAATCGGGCTTTTCTAGAGTGAGAGCTCTACCTCCCAATAACAGCTCCACTTTCCGGCCCATCGCTGAAGCCTTAACCTTCAATAAGTAAATGAATTAATATTGATGCAACCAGGATTCGAACTCGCGGCTGCGCGAACAAATCGACTTCGCTGACTACTGCACGAGAACACTGCGCTATTGCCGCAGCCGATCACACCTTGTCTTAATCTGCAGCACACTCTCCTGCTGTGCATTGTACATAACGGCCTTCATCGACTTCCATTTGCGCCGCAAACAGATAAGAGCAGCTTAGCCTCAATCAGAGCTTACCCTTAATCTAATATCGTCGTCAGCGCCGACAACCCAGCAAAGCTTGGTTCAACTTTGTTAAACGGGGCATAATAATCCTACTTGCGACGTCTGTAATCATCTTGTAGGGATTTAACGCTCTCGTAATTGCTAGCACTCATCAAATTTTAATACAAATAAATAGCACCAAATCCAGACTTATCAGTTTCCGTAACCCGCATAAAGATGTACAAAGTGTAGGTTCCATATATTTACACACCTCATACTGCTCTTTGTGTTCTTGTAAACCTATAATTAGCGTCCCGTCGGTTAAAGATCTTGGTATATACATAGACAATGATTTGGAATAGAATGCTCAGATGACTCACGTTTGTAAGAAACTCAGGAGTGTTGCACGCTTGTTGTTTAATTTGTGAACTATGATGCCATTTTCTATTAGAAAATTGATCGCCCAGGCTCTGGGGTATAGTGTCTTAAGATTCGGTATGTGTTTCATATGGAAATGTCGGGTTAAGAGGATTTTGAAAAATATTGCTGCAAGCGTTATCTACTTGCCCCAGGAAAATTTGCCCAGCAGTGTCTTTACCGCAGCCGGTTTGCCTTCTTTTGACAATCTTTTTAAACAATTTGTACCACTGAAATATTTTTGGAACAGCGCATACAGGCACATAAATGCGAAACCGGTACCGTTGAGGCATGTACTTCGTTATCATAAACCTGAAGTGCGCACTCACCACAGCAAAGCAACTGAGCAATATTACGTGGCAGCTATCTTTAACGAATTACCGGACGATTTATTTTTCTTAACCACGCTCAAAAAACTGCGTGTTGCTGTTCAAGAGTTAGAGAACCTTTAATATGTGCTAAAATCTTATCAGAGCTTTTTCATATTGTTCTGTGCCAAATTTTTTGTTCTTTATATTTACGTCTTTTAATTTCTTTTGCCTCTGACGGAGCTCTGATGTAACGCGAAGATTGCCGCATCTGCCGGTTGTCGCCGCACAAGCGTACTTGTTGCTTCGGTGATTCCGTTTTACGTATGGTCGGATCATACTGAATAAAGATTATTATTATTATTATTATTATTATTATTATTATTATTATTATTATTATTATTATTATTATTATTATTATTATTATTATTATTATTATTATTATTATTATTATTATTATTACTAGGCCCGGCTGACTTAGCCGGGCCTAGTCCCTCAAGCCACTGCTGGCTTTGACAGGCCCGCTCCTTGATCTATGTATCATTATGTGCAATAAAACATTTATTATTATTATTATTATTATTATTATTATTATTATTATTATTATTATTATTATTATTACGTCATTTCTGGGACAGCATTTTCAAAGTGCATCATGTAGCTTCCCGAAGCCTACGTAGTACCATTCGTTTTAAGGTACCGCGCTCCTCAACAAGGTATGGAGAAGCCAGGCGCTGTGTTTATGTTCCCCAAATTTTTAATGATTTGCCAGAGGAGGTGCTTTCCGCAACATCAAAAAAAGCGTTAAAAATCATGGTTCAGTCATTGTAACACGGTTCTTATTTGTCTAAATTTTCATGATCAGGCACGAAGTGTTAAATTACTATTGTGTTAACATAGGCTCTTGCAGTTTATTTTATCTCTTGTTGATGTCACTTACCTGAACAGTTACACCTTGATCACTACTCATTTCGTGTTATTGTTTTGATATGTTGTGTTAATATTATGCTCATATTTCATGTTTGTATTGCACGTCCGCCTGCCGACTTTGCCGGGCCTAGTCCCTCAAGCCACTAGATGCTTTGACAGGCCCGTTTCTTTATTATGTATTTACTATGTGCAATAAAAGATATTATTATTATTATTATTATTATTATTATTATTATTATTATTATTATTATTCCAAGTGCAGTGATTTCTCCGCCGTGGCGTTTCTTGAATGACGAGAAGGATCCCATCTGTTGCAGTTTTGTGTTCGCGCCTGACATCGTGGTGTTCTATGGCCACTTATTCGAAGAGGACAAGCTTTGGCCGGACTGCCGCATCCTTCCGCCCAATATTGTGAACAGCCCTATAAGGAGCATCAGCTACACGCACAGCTTGGTGAGCGCCGCTTCTGAAGTGGTGTGTGCCAGAGTCACTGCCGTCCATATCATGTTTGAGTATCGTGTGAAAACTACGGGCATCCATAGGCACTCACAAAGGTGAAGATAGACGTTCGCCGCTTTCACTTCACTTCTGCTCAATATACGTGGTCTGGAAGTATGTAACACAAGGGCACTGGTTTCAATGTCTCGTTGCTCACACGATGATTAAACTAGCCACAGCGAGGAATAGTGGGGCACTAAATTCAGCTCTCTAGTCTATTACACAACATACCTAAAACAAAAGTTCCAAATAATACGAATAAAAACGAACCAGGGTTTATATTTCCGCGAACCTCTGTAATGTTTCTTCATGCTCGTAGTAACTTTACGTTGCCATCTTAATTTGTTTGTAGCTCTTGAGGCGACCGCATTTGCCTCGCAAGATTTGTAGCCACTCGCTTCTTTTAAATGATCGGAGATGGTCTCAGTTGTTTCCGCGCGCTGTCCTTAAATTTTTCAATATTTTAAATTAATTTGTAGAAATTCATCAGAGGGAACTACAACTCCCGCCGCGGTGGCTCAGGAATTAAGGCGCTCGCTTACCGAGCCGGAGTACCCGGGATTGAACCGGACCGCGGCGGCTGTGTTTCGCTGGAGGCGGTACGCCAAAGGGTCCCCTTGTGCTGTGCGATGTCACTGCACGTTAAATATCCCCAATGTGGTCGAAACTATTCCGGAGACCTTCATTACGGCACCTCTTTCTCTTTTCTTTCACTCCCAAAGTCGCCGACACAGCGTCCGGCTAATGTCGCGCGTCGCTTTTCATAGTACTTTACGTTACTGTGCTGTTATGTCACTACTATTCATTGATATCGTTCCCATAGCTTTACGTCGCAAACTATAGCGCTAGAGATGGGTCTCGGTCGTGAGATAGAGATTTTAGAGACACTTTGGAGCGGAATTAAAATATGTTTTAAGTGTTTGTTGCATGCATTACTTCGCCGTCGGTGACTTTACATACATAGAACCCGCATAACAAGCTTTCCGTACCCTCAAGATTTGAAATCTCAACCCTTTTAATTTCACGAAGGCGTTGCTGAATAGTTGGATCGGATTCGCCATCTCGCAACATTCAAGAGTTTGGATGATCACATGACGTTCCGATACATCTCCTTTGCTCTGGGCCCCGCCGCGGTGGCTCAGTGGTTACGGCGCTCGGCTGCTGGCCCGAAAGACGCGGGTTCAATCCCGGCCGCGGCGGCTCAATTTTTTGAAGGCGAAATTCTAGAGGCCCGTGCGCTGTGCGATGTCAGTGCACGTTAAAGAACCCCAGGTGGTCGAAATTTCCGGAGCCCTTCAGTACGGCGTCTCTCATAGCCTCAGTCGTTTTGGGACGTTTAACCCCAATAAACCAAACCAAACCAAACCTTTGCTCTGGATGCGCCAGCAGGAACCTCGTAAGAGAATCACGATACTTCCTTGCCAAAGTGGCATGATTTCAGGAAAAAGGGTTCAAATGCATGTCATACATGCCAACATAATCCGGGAGTCAAGAGCCAGATTCCTGCTTCAGACACGCAGCACTCTCGAATCAGGTAACCTCTGAGTATTTTGAGGAAACTAGACAGGAAAAAAAACCGTGCACTTGCACGGTTCAAACCGTGCTCCTGCAATTTTCCATTCCATAATGGATGACATGCTCAAGGGACTCGACGGTGTGGTTGCGGTTAGCTACTTGGACGAACGACCCTGATTGCGTGAAGTTCATTTTAAGAATGCTTTACTCGGATTTGAGCAGCGCTTGAAAGGTTACAGAGCCATGGAGTTTTACTGAAGCAAGAGAAATGTCAGTTTTTTCAAGAGACTGTGTGGTACTTAGCCCATATCGTTGTAGCAACCTTACTCCGTGCGTGTGCAGAAAAATTGGAGGCAGTGAAGGGAGCGCCAGCTCCTAGTAATCAAACACCGCTGAAGGCATATGGGACATACTAGCATCTCATTAAAAGTTTATTCCCCAAATGTCGGCCAAACCGCTTTCTACCGCCTGTTTCAGAAGTACGAGCCCTGGGAGAAGTCACAACTCGAAGAGAGTTGACTTCAAGAAAGCAAAACGTGGCTCACTCAAGATAATGTCCTAACATTCTACGATCTCTCAAAGCCGCTATGTTTAGTGGCAGACGCATCCGCATAGGGTCTAGAGGTGGTGCCATTTCATGTGATTCACGGCCCCGAATAACCAGTTGTGTATGCCTCGCTTACCCTTGGCAAAGCCGGAACAGCACTTAGAAAAATAAGCTTTGGCAGTCGTATTTAGGATAAAACGATTCCACAAATTCTGCTTTGGCCCTGAATTCAGATTATACTCGGATCATTTACCGCTGAAGGGTCTACTAGGGCATCACAAGCCGATTTCTACATCTGCAGCCGCTCGCGTGCAACGATAGATGCGGTTACTTGCTGCATATCGCTACCCGTGGCAATATCGTAAAGGGCAATCTGTGACACACTCGGACGCGCTCTCACGCACTCCATTGAAGAGCGAACACTATGGCAGTGGGGATGGTGGTGGTAGAGGTTTATTTTTAAAAATAAAAAGGTGAAGCAAAAGAGTGTTGCCAGCCGCGGCAATTGCTATCTAATATCTTAAGCATCCCAGCTGCCGCCGGCGGAAATGAAAGGGAAAGGAAGAGGACAGTGAGGAGAGTACAGAGGGGAGCGAGAGCAAGAAAGGACAGGGGAGAGCTTTGTGCACTATTTACAAAATACAAAAATATTCGAGTTCGCGCCGCCCGCGCGCTAATGTCCCAACATTGTCCGAAAATAAGTGCGCGAGCGGCCACTGCGCGCAATTATTTACAAAAAGAAGTAAACTCTCTGTACATCGCTACGCGCACGTAACATCATGTCTAGGACTTATCGCGCGCGCGGCACACTGCACTAGCGGCCGGGGTGGGGCGCCCGGCCGCGTATATCGTCCGAGGTAACACCCACTGAGCGTTCATGTCACGCGTGCACTACCTAGCGAAGAGCAAGCGGGAAGACAAGCCCGCCTGCTTGACGAACGCACAGAGGCTCACCATTGTTCTGTCACGGGTGCGCGCACGGCCGCGCGGCCACAGGAGTGCCTCGAGACTGTCAGAGATGATTCCCAGCGCCCTGTAGTCCGCGAGCATCTCGCGACGCGGCACTGCAGAAGCGGTACAGCGAAGAAGCATGTGCTCCAATTGTCTCCACTGCGCCGCAGTCAACGCACGCGTCGCTCGACGAAAGTCCGTGGCGCACCCGTCTTTCCCCGGGCCACACGCAGCCGACGCGCACTCGGATGATCATCGCGCGCTGGAGGCGCGACAATGAGCGCGCGCCAACGAGAGAAATGCGCTCCCCTCGCGCGATGCGACAGTCCGGGTGTTGCTGACAGAGGTGGTCGTAGATCACCTCACGACATCTTCCAGGACTACATCTAGTTCTTCTCAGCGACTTCTTATCTAGTTCTTCTCATGACCTACGCTTATCATCTGAAAAATTACACCCGGAATGACCCTGCATTATCGAAAGTCAGGTTTTCCACGCTGAATGGGTGGCCGCCGCCGCCGAACGCGTCCACGACGCTCGTATCCGACAGTGTCAGATATCGGCACCTGCGAACGGGCGCTAGCGCGCGCGTCGGAGGCGGGGTCCGGTTTTCAACACTCGGAGGACAGCGAGGCTGTCGGGGACTCTTTTCTTCATGGCTGAAAGCTCTTTCAGGTTCCCCCAAATTTCCTCCGAATCGTTGCAGCTCCCCAACCATCTTTTGTTCACGGCCTGGCATTTTTTCAGTCGGCTCGAGAGGGGGAGCGAGCCAGCACCAGGAGCATGGAGAGTCATGCCCCTTTTCGATGCTCGTTGCGAGGCGTGCTGGGCGCGCAGGTGCTTCGAACGCACGCCGTGGACGTGTTCATGGAGTTGGCGCTTTGCTTATTCTTGTCGATGCGTTCTCTCCTGGATTGAGGTCATCTGCACGACTACTACAACGCCCACAAAAACTGTGCGTGCCATTTCTGCAACTTTTCGTTTATCAGAAGTAGTGGTAACTGATAATGGCCCCCAATTCGCATCGACAGAATTTGCGACGTTTCTGTCGGCGAATGGGATACGCCACTAAACAACGCCACCCTATCACCCGGCGTCAAATGGCACTGCAGAACCTCTGGTTCAGACTGTTAAGAAAGACCTGCAAAAGCAATTTCAGGGTGAGGAAAAAGAAGGTGTCGGAAGGTCTGCTCAGAACCACGTTGGTCAATTCCATTTCCGCCACAGGAATACGCCATGTGGAGCAACAGGCAAGACACAAGTTTCAAAATTCACCCCCTTCTTCAATAGCGCTGCTTGAATTGCAGGATTTCCGAGCCCCGCGACGAGCCATTCACGCAGTGCGTCGTCAAGAAAATTCCCATATGCGCACTTGGCAGCAAGGTGTCGTATAGCTGCACGGCGAACGTTGAAACTGACTCCGTTTCGGGCTGGTATCAGTGGTTGAACTTGAACCTGTCTGCAATTACTTGACTCCCCGGCGCATAGTGTTCTTTAAGTAACTTCGCCAGGTCCTCGAACGGCTTGTCATCTGGGCTTGCGAGCAGAAGCAGGCCATTGAGGGTCTTGTACGCATTCCTCCAGAGGGCGGTTACGAAAGCGGACTTCTTCAGCCTGTTGCCTTCAACTTGGGCCACCTCCAATTGTGGTTAAAACGTTAAACGTACGAGTCGAAATCCTCTTCCTCACCTTCCGTGTAGGTGTCCAAATCCCTGAACTGCGATATGGTTGCGCCGCTTCACATAGTGTGTCGTCCTTCCGTACCGGTCACACGATCAGTCCGCATCCCCCCTCGTCACCAGTTGATATGGAACGACACGCAATCCAAGTGCTGGAAGGGATGAACTGCTTTATTCATCGGAGCGCATGTTTTTATAGGGACGTCACGCATGCGCACTGGCGATAAGCTCGTCAGCTCCGAGCCACAACACATTTCACAATTGGCCTTTTACTCTTTCGAACCTGCCTAACTGAAACTCCCATTGTCTGTGTCAACCTGATCATCATGTCTACTTGCCAGTCGAGTGGCGCCGGCCCAGTCGTTTCCTGTGCCTTTTTTTGTCTTCGTCTGTCGCGCCGTCGTCTTTTAAAGCCTCATGTACCAAGCAACTCGCTCATAAAAGCTTTCTACTTCTAGGAAGTTCAAGACGGCCCTAAGTGCTTCCTGCAGCTCAACTTGACATTTCTTCACCGCCTTTAAATTAAGTGCCGAGGAGAGGGATGAGATTCTGTGTTGCGTCCACAGCGATCGCAGCTGGTGGTAAAGCCGTCGCCAGGTTTGTTTTTGCAGCCACAAGGCCGACCCTCAAAACAGTTTCGTTTGAAAGAATTCAGCTGTCCTCCTGCTTCTGGATTGCCGTTAACATGTGATGAATATATTGTCAATAAATTTGAGCCCTAGACTAGGCTAAGAGGCGAAAATAAACACCAAGGTCTAATTTTTACCCATGATTCAAAAAAGAAGCAAGTATGGTTTCATAAATGAAGCAGATCAATGCCTTAGCAGTGTACGAAGTGCCGAAGAGAGTACGAGTGTATTCGAAAATTTTGCAAACGAAGTGTTTTGTAGCAACAATGATTTTTACAGTGGTCAAAAAGTTCTTACAAAACGAGCAGCGAAAATTTTGTGTTGGCTGACGGGGTTAATAAAGCAAAGCATATGGTGAACGAGCATATGGTGAACGCGCGATTAGAGTGATTGGCGACCTAATGCTCGTGTCCAATAGGGTCCGGAAGAGCCCGGAAAAGCGCCGCTTTGAAATCGCCAAAGTGAAAGCAGATCTCAAAGACAGCGAATACCCCCAACAGCTACTGAAAAACCAAGAGCGCTCCGCCAAAGCATCCAGACCTGGCCGCAAAAAGAAAAACGCGGAAACCAAGCGTGCAAGTATTCCGTACGCTGCGGGGGTTAGCGAGACACTTGCACGCATTTTCAAAGGTTATGACGTGCACATCGCTCATGAGCCTACCAGCAAGTTGAAACCGCAGCTGGTCAAAGTTAAAGACCTCCTAGAACGCTCAATATACCCTGGTGTGGTGTACAAGTTACCGTGTCAAGGCTGTGACACTGCCTACATTGGGGAAACTGGAAATTTCAGGCGAAGGCTCAAAGAGCATCAGAATGACGTCATGAACGACCGCTCTACATCTAATGTTTTGGTGGAACACAACGCATCAAGAGGACACCTCGCCGATTGGGACGAAGCATCTTTCATTGCCACAGAGAACAACTTATCATTGCGCCTCCTTTTGGAATCATTCCATATACATAGCACAAAGCATGCTCTTAACAGAACACGTTGTAATCGGCCAAAAATCTGGAATCGCTCACTAGGAAATTTTGACCGTGTATAAGGCACTGTGGTTCCATGCAGCGCTCTATGTGATCAAGGGAACCTGTACGGGCCCCCAATCGTCGTTTCTATTTGAATACCATCTGGCTTCCCGCCAGATGGTATTCCGTCATACTCTGGACTAGATTGAATCTGGGTTTACAAGCCCATTCGCCGCCGCGGATTGAGTGAGAAGCTTTTGCGTCGCTATTTCGGCCAGTATAAGGTTCATCGTCGGCTAGGGGAACTGGAGTATGGAGTCGACCCTGACCAAGTGACTGCATCCCAGAGACGCCGCGTACGACCTGTCCATGTCTTCCGTCTAAAGCCCTATTATCCGCGCTGAAGAACGTTGTGTTTGCACGTAATCCGTTTTATTTGGATGTGGTCGCCTTATGTTTTACAGCATGATTAGATACTTCTTTGAGAGAGGGGAGTAATGGCTCGAATCTTTGTTGCATTTGTTTATTCATTCTTCAAAGCTGCCGGCACACTGCTTTATCGCTTTGCCTGTGATGGAAGACGCGACCAGAATTATTTGGGTTCATCGCATCCAGGCGGAGCCGCTTCTACATTGTTCCAGAATGTTCTAGTAATTTTGCAGGCTTTATCCGGAAAGTTGGCTATCAGCTATTAATTGGGCACGGCGTAGAGTGGAGGGCAATCTCTTCGACGACTACCGAGCTCGCTCGTTACTACGCCGCTGCAGAGTCATTCCGTTCTTTGCGGGTGCAAGTCAGCCCAAATAAAGGGTTTCGTTTAGAAGCCATATATATATATATATATATATATATATATATATATAGTAAGAACGTAGACCAACGTTTCAAACGGATCAAAAAATTTATTGACGTTCCGACCGTGGAACGGCCTTCGTCCACAAAAGCCGTGCCACGGCCGTTCCACGGTCGAAACGTCAATAAATTGTTTCAACCGTTTCAAACGTTGGTCTACGTTCTCACTACTACATACCGTGCCAAGATTTGCCTTTTTTCGATTATATATATATATATATATATATATATATATAAGATGCGAAATTTGAGAAACGCTTCGTTTATTGGGAGTCGACGTTTCGGACAGAGCCTGTCCTTTTTCAAGACTGAAGTTACATGGTTCTTGCTTCTCTTCTTAAAGGGTCTTCATCTGTACAGGTGTTCGACACCTGAGCCAAAACAAGCCGACGCTGCAGAAGGAAGAACGGCTCAGGGAAGAGAAAAAAAAGAAAAAAATTAACAAAAAATACACAAACGGGACAGGGAGTGGGGAAGGTAAATGTCGTCGCCCGCCACCCACGTATGCGGTCGCGGGGAGAAAAGAAAAAAGGAAAAAAGGGGGAGAAAAAAGAAAAAAGAAGAGCGGGATGGGAATATGGACAGAGAACTGAGTCCTAACACAGCGGACAGCTAGCAAAATGTATAGAGACAAACAGTGGCCGACGCACAGCATAGATTTGAGATGCACTCAAAAGTTGTCCACTTAAACGAGTAAACAAGATACAATGGAGCAAAAGGGCGGGGGGGGGGGAAAGAAAGACTTTCGCCATGCATAGTATTGAATCT